>NW_027140453.1:710000-997500 GCF_036365525.1 Heterodontus francisci | reverse complement strand
GGGGCTGAAGCAGGTTACAGAGATAGGGAGGGGTGTAGGGGCTGGAGGAGGTAACAGAGATAGGGAGGGCTGTAGGTGCTGGAGGATGTTACAGAGATAGGCAGGGCTGTGGGTGCCGAACAATGTTACAGACATCAGGAGCGGTGTAGGAGCTGAAGGAGGTTACAGAGATAGGGAGGCCTGTAGGTGCTGGAGGATGTTACAGAGATAGGGAGGGGTGTAGGGGCTGAAGGAGGTTACAGAGCTAGGGAGGGGTGTAGGGCCTGGAGAATGTTACAGAGATAGGAAGGGGTGTCGGGGGCTGGAGGAAGTTACAGACATAGGTAGCGGTGTGGGGGGCTGGAGGATGTTACAGAGATAGGGAGGGGTGTAGGGGGCTGGAAGGGTTTACAAAGATAGGGATGGTTGTGTGTGCTGAAGGAGGTAACAGAGATATGGAGGGCTATAGGGTCTCGAGTATGTTACAGAGATAGGGAGGGCGGTAGTGGCTGGAGGATGTTACAGAGATAGAGAGGGGTGTAGGAGCTGGAGGAGGTAACTGAGATAGGGAGGGCTATCGGGTCTGGAGGATGTTACAGAGATAGGGAGGGCTGTAGGGACTGGATGATGTTACAGAGATGGGGAGGGGTATAGGAGCTGAAGGAGGTTACAGAGATAGGGAGTGGTGTAGGGGTTGAAGGATGTTACAGAGATAGGGAGGGTGTAGGGGCTGGAGGATGTTGCAGAGACAGGGATGGATGTGGGGTGCTGATGGATGTTACAGAGATAGGGAGGGTGCAGTGGCTGGAGGATGTTACAGAAATAGGGAGGGGTATATGAGCTGTCGGAGGTCACAGTGTTAGGCAGGGCTGTAGGGGCTGGAGGATGTTACAGAGATAGGGAGGGTGGTAGGGGCTGGAGGAGGTTGCCCGAGTCCCAGTCCAGAGCTGCAAGTCTATCATCCAGGGCAACACTACCTCCAGGACTGAGAGAAAAGCAGACTTAGAACCGGAGCTTGTAGGAAAGCGAGGGAGAGGTCGATGATCGAACAGAAACAAGGTAACAAGTAGAGAGGGGGCAAGCAGAGACAAACAACAGGGAAAAGGAAGAGGGTATGTAGAGAGAGAGTAAAGGATAAGAAATAAAGAGGATGAGGAACTTAGTGGCGGAAAGCTTTAACGAAAGAGAAATAAAGTGAGTTCACACAGGATGACACCAAGGATGAGAGACTTCAGTTAATGTGGAGAGACTGGAGGAGCTGGGATTGTTCTCCTGAAGAGAAAGTTCAGGGGAGATTTAGCAGAGACGTTTGCAATCGGTCATGGTTTTGACAGAGTAAATGAGGCAAAACTGTTTCCCGTGACACAAAGCAGTGAGCTGTTGTGATGTGGAATGCATTGCCTGAAAGGGCGGTGGGATTCACTCATAGTATTACAAAGAGAATTGGGTCAACAGCTGAAGGGAAGGAATTACAGGTCGATAGCGATAGGGTGGGAAGGAACTGGGATCAATCAGACAGCTGTAGAAAGAAGCCAACCCTGGCACCATGGTCAATGGTCCAGAATTGTACTGCTCTCTCTGCCCGAATCTCTCTCTCTCTCTCCCTCTACCTGAATCTCTCTCTCCTTTCCTCTCTCAATCTCAGTAAATCTCTCCCTCTCTGATTCTCTCCCTCTCTCCCTGAATCTCTCCCTCTCTCTCTGAATCGCTCCCACTCTCTCTCTCTGAATCTCTCCCCCTCTCTCTCTTGGGTTCTCTCCCTCTCTCCCTGAATCTCTCCCTCTCTCTCTGAATCTCTCCCCCTCTCTCTCTTGGGTTCTCTCCCTCTCTCCCTGAATCTCTCCCTCTCTCTCTGAATTGCTCTCTCTCTCTCTAAATCTCTCTCTCTCTCTCTCTCTGAAACACACACCCCCGCTCTGAATCGCCCCCACTCTCTCTCTCTCTCTCTGCCTCTCTCTCTGAATCTCTCCCTCTCTCTCTAAATCACTCTCTCTCTCTCTGAAACACACCCCCTCCCTCTGAATCGCTCCCACTCTCTCTCTCTCTCTCTGCCTCTCTCTCTGAATCTCTCCCTCTCTCTCTCTTGGGTTCTCTCCCTCTCTCCCTGAATCTCTCCCTCTCTCTCTGAATTGCTCTCTCTCTGTCTCTAAATCTCTCTCTCTCTCTGAAACACACCCCCTCCCTCTGAATCGCTCCCACTCTCTCTCTCTCTCTCTGCCTCTCTCTCTGAATCTCTCCCTCTCTCTCTAAATCACTCTCTCTCTCTCTGAAACTATCTCCCTCTCTGTCTCTCATTCCCCCTCGGAGTGTTTCTCTCTCAATTTGTGATTCTCTCCCTGTGTTTCTCTCACTGGCTTTCTGTCTGCCTCTCTACTGCCTGCAGTCTCTCTCTCTCTCTCTCTCTCTCTCTCTGTTTCTGTTTATTTTTTCTCTCCGTTTCTATCTCTCTCTCTCTTCCCTCTCTCTTTCTCTCTGTTTCTTTCCATCTATCTCTATCATCACTCTCTCGGTGTTTCTTTCCCTCTCTCTCTGTTTCTTTCCCTCTCTTTCTGCATCTTTCTCTCTCTTCTTCCATTTTTTCTCGCCATTTTTTCTATCTCACATTTTTCTCTGCTTATTTCCCTGTTTCTGTTCTTTTCCCTTTCTGTTTATTTCCCCCTCTCTGCACCAAAGAGGCACAATGATCAAATGGCCTCTTCCAACACAATAATAAGATTCCATCTGCTCAGACACGGTAAACTCAGAGATATTATGGTGTGTACCGGCTCCTTTTGCTCCCCAACTCAACCTCCAGCACCGGGACTCGAGCATTACGTACCCAGAACGGCGAGTCGGGTCCTCCCTCCGAAGGTAGATGGATCGTTCACCACAGAGAGTGAACCCACCATTGAAACCCCCCTCCCCCAGCAAGCCTCTCGCCTTGCCTGGGCAGTTTGCTGTCTCTTCAGGGGGCATGTGCCCCATGAGATGGTCAACTCAGGATTCAGTCTGCTCCTGCCTGTCCTGACAGTGCAGGCGCATGCTGCAGGGGTGGGGAGATCCTGGGCACTGGGGCAGGCAGTCGGGTAGACTGTGAGAAGGGCAAGCAGACGGTGGAGTTCCTGCACGGGGTGAGCACAGGAATGTAACACGGTACTATACTGACCTCCCACGATGTTACAAAGCAGTTCAATAAAACCTCTCCCCCCCCTCTCTCTCTCTCTCATTTTCTGTCCCTTTATCTCTCACTTCAAATTTCCCTTTTAATCAGGTGTCCTTCCCTTTTCCGAGTTATTATCCCATTGGAGGTCTCCTGTTTCCATAAACACTTTCTCTCCTCCATATTGTAATCTTCTTCTCCCTGTATAAGTCTCTTGACAAGTCTTTCTCTCTCTGTGACTCCATTCCTGTCTCTGTCTGTCTTTCTCTCACTCTCCATCTCTCCCCGTCCCTCTGAAACCCTTTTCTGTCCCTGTCTCCCTCTTTCTCTGTCTCTCCCTCTCTCTCTCTTTGCATCTCTGTCTCCCTCTCTCTCTGTCTCTCTGTCTCTCTCTATCTCTATCTCTTGCTCTCTCTCTCTCTCTATCTATCTTCCTCTCTCTTTGTCTCTCTTTCTGTCTCCCTCTCTCTCTGTGTCTCTCTATCTCTTTGTCTTGATCTCTGTTTTGCTTCTCTCTCTCTATCTTTGCCTGTCTCTGATGTTCTTCCTTTTCTCTCTCAGCATCACATCTCTCACTGTCTCTCGTTCTCTGCCTCTCTTTGTCTCTTTCTGTCTCTCCCAGTCTCTCCATCTCTGTCTCGCTATTTCACTCTATCTCTCTTTCTGTGTCTAAAACTATCACACTATATCTCTGTCTATCTGTCTCTGACTGTCTGTCTGTCTGTCTCTCTCTGTTTGGCTGTCTGTCTGTCTCTCCCTCTGTCTCTCTGTTTGCCTGTCTCTCTCTCTCTCTCTGTCCCTGTCTCTCCCTCTGCTTCTTTCTCTTGTTCTCTGTTTACCTTTACTCTTTCTCTCCCTTTCTCTCTCTCTCTATCTTTGCCTGTCTCTGACGTTCTTCTTTCTTCTCTCTGCCTCTCACTCTCTCACTGTCTCTGTCTGCCTCTCTCTCTGTCTCTCTCTTTCGCTCTATCTCTCCATTTGTCTCACTACCTCACTCCGTCTCTCTTTCTCGGCATCACGCTATTTCACTCGATCTCTGTCTGCTGTCTCTCTCGGTCTCTCTCGCTGAATCTCTCTGCCTCTTTGTCTTGTTCTCTGTATCCTTCCTCCCTTTACTCTTTCTCTCCCTTTCTCTCTGTCTATCTTTGCCTGTCTCTGACGTTCTTTTTCCCCTCTCTGCCTCTTTGACTCTCACTGTCTCTGTCTGCCCCCTCCCTGCCTCTCTCTCTCTCCGTATCTCTGTCTCTCTCTGTCTATCTGTCTCTCTCTCGCTGTCTCTCCCTCCCTCCGTCTCTCTGTCTCTCTCTCCCTTTGTCTCTCTGTCTGCCTCTCTCTCTGTCTATCAGTCTCTCTCTATGTCTCTCTCTCTCTCTCTCCCTATGCCTCTCTCTCACTCTCTCTCTGCCTCTCTCTATCTCTTTCTCTCTGTCTCTCTCTCTCGCTCGCTCTCTGTCTGCCTCTCACTCTTTGCCACTCTCTCTCTCTCTGCCCCATCTCTCTTTCTGACTCTCTGTCTTGTTGTTTTCCTCCTTCCCTTTACTCTTTCTCTCCCTTTCTCTCTCTCTATCTCTGCCTGTCTCTGACGTTCTTCCTTCTCCTCTCTGCCTCTCACTCTTTCACTGTCTCTGTCTGCCTCGCTCTCTGTTTCTTTCTTTCTCTCTGTCTCTCCTTCTGTCGCACTACCTCATCTGTCTCTCTTTCTGTGCCTAACACTATTTCACTCGGTCTCTGTCTACTGTCTCTCTCTGTCTATCTGTATCTCTCTCTCTCTCTCTCTCTCTCTACCTCTGTCTCTGTCTCTCCCTCCCTCTGTCTCTCTGTCTGCCCCCTCTCTCTTTCTTTTCTCTCTCTTCGCCCCTGTCTCTCTCTGTCTCTTTGTCTTGTTCTCGCTTTCCCTTCCTTCCTTTACTCTTTCTCTCCTTTCTCTCTCTCTATCTTTGCCTTTCTCTGACATTCTAACTTCTCTCTGCCTCTCACTCTCTCACTGTCTCTGTCTGCCTCTCTCTCTGTTTCTCTCTTTGTCTCTATCTCTCCATTTGTCTCACTACCTCATCTGTCTCTCTTTCTGTGCCTAACACTATTTCACTCGGTCTCTGTCTACTGTCTCTTCTCTGTCTCTCGCTCCCTCTGTCTCTCTGTTTGTCTCTCTCTCTCTCTTCCGTTCACTCTCGCTCTGTCCCTCTTACTCTCTGCCTCTTTGTCTTGTTCTCTGTTTTCCTTCCGCCCTTTACTCTTTCCCTCCTTTTCCTCCTCTTTCTTTGCCTGTCTCTGACGTTCTTCTTTTTTCTCACTCTGGCTATCAGCCTCTCACTGTCTCTGTCTGCCTCTCTTTCTCTCTGTCTCTCTCTTTCTCTCTGTCTCACCATCTGTCTCATTACCTCACTCTGTCTCTCTTTCTGTGCCTAATACTATCTCACTCTATCTCTGTCTACTTTCCATCTCTGTCTACTTTCTCTCTCCATCGCTCCCTCTCTGTCTGTCTGTCTCTCTCTCTACATCTCCCTCTGTCTCTCTCTCTCTGTCTCTGTCTCTCTCTCTCTCATTCTCTCGCATTCACTCCATCTCTGTCTCTCTGCCTCACTCTGTCTCTCTTTTTCAAACGCTATATTACTCGAACTCCGTCTATCTGTCTCTCTCTCTGTCTCTGTGGGTCTCTGTCTCTGTGTTTCTCTCTATATATGTCACTTTCTCTGCCTTTCTCTCTCTCAGTCTCTCTCTCTCTGTCTCTCTCTCCCTCTCTCAGTCTCTCGCAGTCACTCCATCTATGTCTCTCTGCCTCACTCTGTCTCTGTTTTTCAAACGCTATATTACTCGATCTCCATCTATCTGTCTCTCTCTCTGTCTCTGTGGGTCTTTGTCTCTATGTTCCTCTCTCTATGTATCTCTTTCTCTGCCTTTCTCTCTCTCTCTGCCTCTCTATCTCTCCCTGTCTCCCTCTATCTCTCTATCTGTCCCTCCCCTCCCCACCCTATCACAGACTGTCTCTTTTGCATTTCTTCACGCTCAAACATCCATTTAAGTTGCTCAAAACGCTTCTCATGTTTGCCGGTTCTGATGTGAAGCGATAGCTCTGTTTTACTCTCTGCAGATCCTGCCTGATGCACTGAGGATTTCTAACATTTCATGTTCTTGTTGCTGAAATCCCATCTACTGCTGCCGCCTGTTGGTGGGCAATGACAGCTGCACCTCCATCTACTGCTGCTCCCTGTGGGTGGGCAATGATAGCTGCACCTCCATCTACTGCTGCTCCCTGTTGGTGGGCACTGAGAGCTGCACCTCCATCGACCGCTGCCCCCTTTTTGGTGGGCAGAGAGCTGCGCCTCCGTCTACTGCTGCCCTCTGTTGGTAGACAAAGAGAGCTGCACCTCCAGCGACTGCTACCCCCTTTTGGTGGGCAATGCGAGCTGAACCTCCATCTACTGCTGCCCCCTGTTGGTGGGCAATGAGAGCTGCACCTCCATCTACTGCTCCCCCCTGTTGGTTGGCAATGAGAGCTGCACCTCCAGCAACTGCTCCCCCTAATTGCGGGAAACGGGTACTGCGAAAAGATAAATGTTGAATGTCAACACAAAAAGTTACTTGGGAAAAAGATCCCTTACATTGAAATAATACTATCAGATTCAGTAACAGATACATCTTCTACTGGAAGCTGTGTTTGTAATCTGTAAATCAGTGGAAACAAGAGCTTTGAGTCCTGTGAGGAGCTACATGAAGACTGAAGTAAGTGATTTGGTTTTCACAACTCCTTCCTCCCTGATTGGAAGCCACACCCCTGTCTCTCTGTTTGGCTGCAAGTATAAGTTGTTGTTGCGTTTGTTGCTCTTAGTCTCCTGCTGAAGTTGTTGCTGCATTTGTTGTTGGTAGTCTCCAGCTGAAGTTGTTGCATTTTTTGGTGCTAGTCGCCTGCTGAAGTTGCTGCTGCATTTGTTGGTGTTTTTTCCTCAAGTTGTTATTGTATTCGTTGGTGTTAATCTTTCTCTCTCCCTCTGTCTTTCTCTGTCCGTCTCTCCATCTCTCTCTCATGTCCCTTTAAGATCTTAGGATGCTAATGAGCTAAATTCCGGCACGTAGTCACGTGACTCGTAGCCAGTGTCACTCTGTAACTGGAACACCTACAGGCAGGTCCTGTAAATAGTTAGTTCAGTACTGTGTATGATAGTTCAGCTGTAAATAGACTTGTTTGTGATCTTCAACCAACTGGACTCCACGCTTCTCATTTATCTTGCATCACACACAACATTATGAACTCACAACACTAACAGCTAATATGCAGGTGCAGCAAGCAATTCCGAAGGCGAATGGTATGCTGGCCTTCATTGCAATGGGATTTCAGTACAGGGGTAAAAATGTCTTGTTGCAATTGTATAGAACCTTGATGCGACAGCACCTCTAGTATTGTTTACAGTTTTGTTCTCCTTATCGAAGGAAGGATATACTTGCCAAAGAGAGAATGCAGCAGAGATTCACCAAAATAATCCCTGGCTGGGTGGGTTTGTCTGAGGAAGAGCGATTACAGAAACTGGGTCTGTATTCTCTGGAGTTCCAAAGAATAAGAGGTGATCGCATTGAAACTTACAAAATTCTGACAAGACATGACTCGACAAATGTCGATAGCGTGTTCAGTCTGGAATCAGGATACACTGTCTCCGAATAAGGTGCAGGCCATTGAAGACTGAGATGAGGAGGAATTTCTTTAACTAAGAGAGTTGTGAATCTTTGGAATTCTCTACCAAAGATGTCTTTGTAAGCTGACTGCATTGAGCATGTTCGAGACAGAAAGCGATAGATTTCTAGATACTAATGACATCAAGGGAGATGGGGATAGTGGGGGGGAAATGACTCAGAGGTAGGTGATCAGCCATGAGTCGGTTCGATGTGCCGAATGGCCTACTCCTTCTCCTATTCCCTATGTTCCTAGGTTGTGTCCTGAATAAGCAGGGGGCAGGCTGTTGTCTGTTTGACGGTCCTAGAGCGCTCTCTGCTGTCCCTGTGGAGAATGAAGATAGTGTCAGGAGATGAAACCTAAATATTTTTAGTGATCATTCCTTCCTGATATTTACATCTTCTCAATTTGGGTCACATCCCCGTTAATCATTCATAGACAGACAGAAGGTTTTAGGGAACATAAGCAGGCTATTAGTGACATCTTTACCAGTGCCTCTATATTTATTCTCTCACTTTTATTCACACGGGTCCCTTCTTATTGTCACAAACACCATCGCCCTGCACAAAAATCAAGTCTCTGTACAGCGCAACTTTATCTCCCACAGGTAGTGGTGGGACTCTGGAGGACAATCTGTGAGTTCACATCTGGGAAAGAGATGGGTCGAAAATGACGCCAGGACACTCTGGATTATCGAGGAAGAAGGATGGAAGGGAGGAATGAAAGCGTCAAGGAGAGAAGGAAATTATAAAGTAAAGAAAATTATTAAGCAGCATTATGTTTCATAAAGTTCCTTATGGTGGGAGATGGTCATCAGACCCAGTAACAGATACATCTTTCACTGGACCTTTCCCTATTCATCAAGTCATCTTGACAAACCATTGAGGAAAGCAAGGTGGTGAGGGGCGTTTGGTCACGCCCCCTTCTCTCATTCAACCAATCGGAATTAGCATGGTTTAAATTCGCAATTGCTCTTTTTGTATTTGCCAATCAGAAACGCGGATCTCCACATCTGGATTTCCCAATTGGATACAAGAGCCTGAGCGAAACTGTCACATGTGGATGGCTCTTCAGATGTAACAGGCTCGATGGGGCTGAATGGCCTCACCCATTTCCTATTTAACAGATTCGAGGGGCTGAATGGGCCTCCTCCTGTACCTGTGCAGACTGAGGGGGGAACTGAATTGGCCTCCTCTTGCTCCTGTGCAACAGGCTCAAAGGGGCTGAATGGCTTACTCCTGTTCATATTAATCGGCTCAAGGGGGACTAAGTACCCTTCTCCAATTCCTACTAACAAGCTCTACATTGATCAATAACCTCCTCCTGTTTGTGCGCAATGAGGCAGGGGAGTAATTGGCCTCCTCATGTTCCTTTGTAAGAGGCTCCAAAAGACTGAGAGACCTCCTCCTGAATTCTTCATAAACAGTTTTCCAGGCAGTTGTGTGTTACTGGTCCTATAGGGCCCTCTTCTTGGAGAAATTCGCTGTGATGCATTTTGGCTGAAGGGATAGACAAAGGCAATATAGACTAAAAGGCAGATTTCGAAAGAGTTTGCAAGGAACAGTGGACCTGAGGCTGCATGTGCATCGATCTTTGAAGGTGGCAGGGCATGTTGAGAGAGTGGTTAGTAAAGCAGATGGGATCCTGATCTTCATAAATGGAGGTATTGAGTCCAAAAGCAGTGAACCTTTATAAAGCTCTGGTTAGGCTCCAGCTGGAGTATTGCGTCCAGTTCTGGCCACCACACTTAAGGGAGAATGTGAGGCTCCTTATTAGGGTGCAGAGCATATTTACGAGATTTGCAGAATGATCTCCTCCTGTTTCTATGTAACGGGACAAAGGGGCTGAATGGCCTACTCCTCTTCCTTTGTTCCTAACAAAGAGAGTTGTGTGTTTGATCATCTGAGTGAAAGAAGACACCGTGTTAGTGGATAAAACCCCAATCGTTTTTCTGATATTCTCTCCTGATAGTGAAAACCTCTCAGTGTGGTGCCACCCTTCTTAATCTTTCATAGAAAGATAGAAAGCTTATCAGCACAGAAAGAGGCCAGACTCTTCGCCTCTGCACCTGTGCTCTCAATTTTATTCTCACCCGTCTATTCTTATTGTCAAAAATATGATAGCCCTGCATCAATTCAAGTGGAAATACCGCGCTATTGTATGTCCAACAGGTGTTTCCTGCTGCCTTTGGGGTTTTTGTTGAACTGCTCCATCTCTCTGAGTCACTGTGAAGACTCCAGGCACAGAAATACACGGCCGAGTGATTCTCCCGCAGGCTGGAGGACTCCAGGTTGAACTGGGTGCCAGTCGGTCTCTCGGCAGTGAAACCATCCACCTCCTTCTCTGGATTTTTGTGATTAGTACCCGTGGAGTAAAACATAACCTGAGGCTCCTTCCTCGGGTATTGTCTGTACCAGAACATGTTAAGGGTACTGCTCCCCTCCAAAGTGCACTTCAGTTCCACTTCCTCCCCCACAACTCTGGAGACAGAGGCAGGAGTCTGGAGGATAGTCTGCGAGTTCACACCTGGGAGAGAGTGGGGAAGAGGAAGAGGTCAGTAAACAGGGGATTTCTAGGAAATGAAAGGAAGAGGGAATGAGTATAGGAAGGTTATTAGAGAAAACGTTGGTATTTCAGACTCACTCACAGTGCAAAAGGATTATCAGAGCCAATGACTGATACATCTTCCCCTTGAAGCTGTTTAGAAATAAGCAAAGCAGCGAGAACCGGAGTGTAAGCCTTGTGAGGGTCCAAACCTGCTCTTTACAAATCATTGAGGAAAATATGAAGAGCATGAGGAAGTGATGCAGTGTTGGACACGCCCCCTTCCAACACCCAACCAATCAGAATGGACGTGGTTCCTTGTTATGGTTGAGTGACTGGATTAAGTGTTGTTAATATCCCCAACAAGGATGTATGTTGTTCAGTTTCTAATTTACTGATGAGAAATCTCCAATTGAACATATCCAGATCCCCAACGAACCTCATCGGCATTCCCACATTAGCCACGTGTAGATTTCCAATTTATAGACATCTGGATTCCAGTTTATCCACACCTTCATCTCCGAATAGCCAGATGTCGATGCCGTGTGTCTCCTGGCAAACGTTGTAAGCAACAGTGGCCTGAGGCAAATAGGTGCAATGCCACCTGTGTGGCACTGGGCTCCTTGCCTATTCTACAGCAGGGCTATGCACATTACTGGGTCCTTGGCAAGTTTAAATTGCACTGGGTGTGCCTGTGCCTGAACCCATGTAACCTGGGCATCAGCCTAGGCCTCTGGCTTATTATCGCAGTGACATTGCAACTATGCCATCGTTATCCTTAGACCAGGGCTGTTGAAGAGACATTTACCAGAATGGTGCCATGGTTGAGAGACGGTTGTTATGTGGAGAGACTGGAGAAGCTGGGACAGTTTTCCTGGATCAGAGCAAGCAAATGGGACGCTTTAACCCTGGAGGTACAGCCGTTCGATAGAGCAGTTAGGGAGAAATGATATCCCCTGGCAGGAGCTTCGGAAGGTAGAGACTTCACATATAGCATCAGCAAGCAATTGGGAAAGTTAATGTTATGTTAGCCTTTATCGCAAGGGGATTTGAGTACAGGAGTAATGAAGTCTTGCTTCAATCGTGGAGAACCTTGGTTAGACCACACCTCGAGTACTGTGTGCAGTTTTAGTCCCTTGACCTTCGGAAGGATATTATTCCCATGGAACGAGTGCTAAGAAGTTTCACCCGACTTGTTCCAGGGATGGCGGGACTGTCCTATGAAGAGAGATTGGGGAAACTGGGCCTGAATGCTCTGGAGTTTCAAAGAATGAAAGGTGATCTCATTGAAACCTACAAAGTCCTTAAAGGGATAGACAGGGTAGATGCAGGCAAGAAGTTTCCTCTGGTTGAAAGAGAAGGTAAGTCAGACACTAGAGTGTGTAAAATGGGTAAAGTGAAAGTGTTCGATCGGCTGTCTGAACATAAAGTAGATAAAGCACCAGCACCAGATGAGATGTATTCAAGGATACTGAGGGAAGTGAGGGTGGAAATCGCGTTGGCCATAATTTTTCAGTCTTCCTTAGACTCAGGGCTGGTGCCAGATAACTGGAGAATTTCAAACGTTACACCCTTGTTCAAAAAGGGGGTAAAGATAAGCCCAGCAACTACAGGCCAGTCAGTTTAACTTTGGTGGTGGGGAAACTTCTATAAAAAATAATTCGGGACAAAATCAATAGTCACATGGACGAGTTAATTAATGAAAGACAGCATGGATTCCATAAGGGAAAATCATGTTTAACTAACCTGCTAGAATTTTTTTGAGAAGGCAACAGAGAGGGTTGATGAGGGCAATGCTGTGGATGTGGTATACATGGACTTTCAAAAGGCGTTTGATACAATGCCACACAGCAAACATGTGAGAAAACTTGTAACTCGTGGAATAAAAGGGACGGTAGCAACATGGCGACGAAATTGGTTTAGTGACAGAAAACAAAGAGCAATGGTTAATGGATGGTTTTTCGGGCTGGAGGAAGGTTTGCAGTGGAGTTCCCCAGGGATCAGTATTAGGACCTTTGCTTTTCCTGATATATATTAATGACCTAGACCTCGGTGTACAGGGCACAATTTCAAAGTTTGCCGATGATACGAAACTTGGAAGCATTGTGAATGATGAGGAGGATAATGTCGAATTTGAAAAGGACATAGACATGTTGGTGGAATGGGCAGACAGGTGGCAGATGAGGTTCAATGCAGAGAAATGTGAAGTGATTCATTTTGGTCGGATGAACAATAGAGAATAAAGGGCACAACTCGAAAGGGGGTGCAGGAGCACAGGGGCCTAGGTGTATATTTGTTTCAGTCATTAAGAGTGGAAGGACGGGTTGGGACAGTTTTACTTGGAGAAGAGAAGGCTGAGAGGTGATTTGATGGAGGTTTTCAAAATCATGAGGGATCTGGACAGAGTAGATGGAGAGAAACTTTTCCCACTCGTGAAAGGATCGAGAGGGCACAGATTTAAAGTATTTGGTAAGGGAAGCAAAAGTGACATGAGGGAGAACTTTTTCACACAGCGAGTGGTGAAGGTCCAGAATGCACTGCCTGAGAACGTGGTGGAGGCAGGTTCAATTGAAGCATTCAAGAGCGAATTAGACAGTTATATTGAAAGGAAGGATGTGCAGGGTTATGGGGAGAAGGCAGGGGAGTGGGACTGAGGGAATTTCTCTTCCAGAGAGACAGTGCGGGCACGATGGGCCGAATGACCTCCTTCTGCACTGTAACAATTCTGTGATTCTGTGGTTGAGAAGTCTAGAACCAGGGGGCTCAATTTCACGACCACAGCGAGTAAGTTAAGGCCAATAGTGGAGATGCATTTAAGGGGGAGATTAGATCAGGACATGAGGGAGTAAGGAATAGAAGGAGGTGCTGATGGGCTGAGATGCAGAGAGATGGGAACAGGATTTTAAACCGTGGTGCGGAGTCAACTCCCCCTTGGCCCCTTTATTCCCTTCACCCACTTGATTCTGGCTGTCACGTGTTTGGGATATTGGGGTTACAGGAGAGCCACCCTCCACCTAATCCACCAGTTACGGTTAATGGCTTAGTACAAAGAGGAGGAAACTCAGTCCTTTCTTTAACTATCAAGTTACTTTATTCACGTTGTTGTACAATGGAAGAATAAGGCTTATACACTTGGTTAGACAAAAGCATGCAACTCAACTGGGTTATACAGTTAATAACAAAGCTAGCTAGAATTGATAAGCACACCCACCAGGTTCCTCTGACCTTTCCCTGACCTCGTCACAGAAAACAAACGATAATTCCCGGAAAGGGAAGAGCTGATGCTGGCCAGACGTTCTGATCTCTCTCTCTTTTACGTCATCACCGCGTTGCTCACGCAGGGTCTTCCACTTCCACAATGGTTGGTCTCTGGAGTTTCTCGCTGGTTCTATGCCTGAGATTCTCCATACTTATTCTCTTTCTTATCTCTTCAAAACTGTGCTGTCTCTTTCCTGTTGGTTTAGGCCTGCTCACCTCGTTCGTATCTTCTCCTTATTGGCCCAGGCCCAAAGACCCCGGTATCACACCGTTTCCAAATAAGGCTCTATTCCTGTGATTTCTCCCTTGTCTGTCACATAAATTAATTAGTTCAAACTGGTTTTTACCAGCACAGGCCAGTGTCTGAGCTCAGGTTACTTTAGTTCATGTGCTATCCAGCAGTTTGTAACAGATTCTGTACTTCTTGCAGCCCATGGCCAAGGGATGATGTTGTTTATTTTGGGTAACTGTTTCGAACAGCCAGACCAGGCTCGATTGATCGAATGACCTTGGTCAGTGCTGTATGATTCTATAACTATCTAAGATGCATCAAGGGGCTTATTTGTTTTAGGCTGAGAAAGATTTATTTTCCCTGTCTCCTAAACGAGAATTGAAGGGTTAAATTCTTGCCTGGGCCTAACTCCCAGATGCTTTGAAAGTTCTTCAAAAGACACCGAGTGTCTGAAAGACAAGTTGGTTAATAATTGTCAACAGTTGCTCAAAACCGCCAAATTAGGAATCTGTTCCAGTGAGAGACCTATCTGGGGAGTTGTCTCGTATTTGCATTGTATGAATCATCAGGGGCATGTAGAATAGGGAGCTCTGTGCAACTCCTTGTCAGAATCCTCCGTCCATTCTTTCAACTGTATCATGAACCCATTTACCCTGCCTTGTAATCTGTTCTTAAAATGTAGAGGCTACCTCACGAAAAGAGCCTTATCACGTGGATGGAGCATTTTAATCATTAATATTGTATTGATATAATCTGAATCGAAGGAGAACAAGAAGATACAACAATATCAACAAAATAGCAAACCATGATATATCACTGATGGAACTGCGAGATGTAAACAATGACGTTAGATATATGATAAACAACAGAGGGATGGATATACACTTAGACAGACAAGAGCCAGATAAATCGATCGATGACAAATATATATAGATGACAGAGTAAATAGATAAATAGATAAATAGAGATAAATAGAGATATGTATCGATAGCTGGAGGGATCGATAGAGCAATGGATGGATAGACAAATGGAACAATAGAAAGATAGATGGAGCAATAGGTGGATAGATAGATAGATAGATAGATAGATAGATAGATAGATAGATAGATAGATAGATAGATAGATAGATAGATAGATAGATAGATAGATAGATAGATAGATAGAGAGATAGAGAGATAGAGAGATAGATAGATAGAGAGATAGATAGATTGAGAGATAGATAGATTGAGAGATAGATAGATTGAGAGATAGATAGATAGATAGATCGATCGATATAGACCCCAATCATTGACCCACCTCACTGACCCCACTCACTGACCCCACTCACTGACCCCACTCACTGACACCACTTACTGACTCCACTCACTGACCCCACTCAGTGACCCCACACACTGACCCCACTCACTGACACCACTCACTGACTCCACTCACTGTCCTCTCTCACTGACTCCACTTACTGTCCCCACTCACGGACCCCACTCAGTGACCCCACTCAGTGACCCCACTCAGTGACCCCACTCACTGACTCATCTCACTGACCCCACCCACTGACACCACTCACTGACTCCTCTCTTTGACCCCAGTCACTGACACCACTGACTGACCCCACTCACTGTCTCCACTCACTGTCCCCACTCACTGACCCCACTGACTGACCCCGCTCACTGACTCCACTCACCGACACCACTCACTGACTCCTCTCACTGACCCCACTCACTGAGTCCACTCACTGTCCACACTCACTGACCCCACTTACTGACCTCACTCACTGACTCCACTGAGTGACTCCACTCACTGACTCCAGTCACTGACCACACGCACTGACCCCACTCACTAACCCCTGTCACTGACCCCACTCACTGACTACGCTCACTAACCCCGCTCACTAACCCCGCTCACTGACTCCACTCACTGTCCCCGCCCACTGACTCCACTCACTGACCTCACTCACTGACTCCACTGAGTGACACCACTCAGTGACTCCACTCACTGACTCCACTCACTGACCCCACGCACTGACCCCGCTCACTAACCCCGCTCACTGACCCCACTTACTGATCCCACTCACTGACTCCCCATTGACCCCGCCCACTAACCCCACTCACTAACCCCGCTCACTGACTCCATTGACTGTCCCCGCTCACTGTCCCCGCTCACTGACCCCACTCACTGACCCCACTCTTAGACTCCACTCACTGCCTCTGCTCACTGACTCCACTCACGGACTCCACTAACATCCTCCACTCACTGTCCCTGCTCATTAACCCCACTCACTGACCTCACTCACTGACTTCAGTGAGTGACACAACTCAGTGACTCCACTCACTGACTCCACTTACTGATCCCACTCACTGACTCCCCACTGACCCTGCTCACTAACCCCACTCACTGACCCCGCTTACTGATCCCACTCACTGACTCCCCACTAACCCCGCTCACTAACCCCGCTCACTAACCCCACTCACTGACTCCACTCACAGACTCCACTCACTGCCTCCGCTCACTGACCCCGGTCACTGACCGCACTCACTGACCCCACTCACTGACCCCACTCACTGACCTCACTCACTGACTCAACTGAGTGACACCACTCACTGACCCCACTCATAGATTCCACTCACTGACTCCACTCACTGACCCCACTCAATCTCCCAGATCAATCCCTATAATAATCCTTCATTCTCTAGATCAATCCCTATAATAATCCTTAATTCTCCAGATCAATCCCGATAATAATCCCTCATTCTCCAGATCAATCCCTATAATAATCCTTCATTCTCCAGATCAATCCCGATAATAATCCCTCATTCTCCAGAGCAATCCCTATAATAATCCTTAATTCTCCAGATCAATCCCAATAATAATCCCTCATTCTCCAGATCAATCCATATAATAATCCTTCATTCTCCAGATCAATCCCAATAATAATCCCTCATTCTCCAGATCAATCCCTATAATAATCCTTCATTCTCCAGATCAATCCCTATAATAATCCCTCATTCTCCAGATCAATCCCTATAATAATCCTTCATTCTCCAGATCAATCCCTACAATAATCCTTCATTCTCCAGATCAATCCCTGTAATATCCCCTTATTGTCTCTATCTCTGTCTCCCTCTCTGTCTCAGTCTCTTTAACTCTGTCTGTCGTTTTTGCTTTCTCTCACTAGATCTCTCTCTGTCACACACATACACTATCTTCCCTTCTCTAACAAAGTGGGTGTCCTTGTCCTGTTCATGTATATCAAGCTGGATCTGCAGACCTCCCGCTCTTTCCGTTTTCTCACTAAATCCTTTTCAAAGCCATTGTCCATTCCATGGTCCTGGAACCCCCTCTGCTGTCCCTGTGCAGAAGGTAAACACAGGGTCAGTGCATAAAAAATCCAGATTATTGTCATTGATTCCAGATAGTTACATTCTGAGATCTCGTGACATCCTTATTCATCGTTCATTGCACCCTCGCCAGTACCTGTAAATCTAAAATCTCACTACAATATTAACTCAGCTCTTTTTATTGTAATAAACACTTTCACTCTGCAAAAGGGAACAGCAGGTCGAGGCACCGAACGGTTTTACCCTCCACAGGTGTTTCCTGCTGCCTTTCGGGTTTTTGTTGAATTGCTCCATCTCTCTGAGTCACTGTGATTACTCCAGGCACAGGAATATACGGCCGAATGATTCTCCCGTCGGCTGGAGGACTCCAGGTCGAACGTGGAGTCAGTCGGTCTTTCGGTGGTGAAAGCCTCCACCGTCCCCTTTGAGTTCACCCCTTGTGCAGTTAGGGAGTAAAACATCAGCTGCAGCTCCTTCCCCGGGTATTGTCTGTACCAGTATATGTAAGGGTCACTGCTACCATCCACGGTGCATTTCAGCTTCACCTGCTCACCAGGAAATTTGGAGACAGCGGCGGGTAGTCTGTGAGTTCACATCTGGGAAAGAGACAGGGAGAGGACGAGATCAATAAACAGGGAACTTCAGTCCAGTGGGGAGAGAGAAAGAAATAGATAAATAAATAAAAACATAACCAAAAGAAATGTGAAGTAGAAATATTGTTTCAATGAAATCTCAATGAATCAGCAAAGGGGAGAGAGCAGGAATGATGAGTGCTGTCAATAACCAACCCACTCTTTACAAATCATTGGGAGGAACAGGATCTGTATCTGTGTGTGTGTATGCGCGTGTGTGCATCTTCCTCTCTCTTTCTTACTATTTGTTGCTCACTCTCTCTCTGCATGTATCGAGCTTTGTCTCCCATTCTTTCTCTCTCTTTTTCTCTCTGTATCTGTGTGTGCGCACGCGTGTGTGTGCATCTTCCTCTCTCTGTCTCCCTCTGACCCCTTCATTTATGCTGAGTGTTTCCTCTCTATGTCTCCCTGATTCACCCTCTCTGTCTCGATGTTTAATCGCCAGATGTATTGAGTTCCTGTACATTTGGGAGTTGTTCGCCTCTTTGCAGTGAAGGTTAGAGGGAGGTTAACCAGACTGGTGCCAGGGATGAGGGACTTCAGTTACTGTGGAGAGACTGGAGAAGCTGGGGGTTTCTCTCCTTAGAGCAGAGAAGGTTAATGGTAGATGTGATCCAGATATTGAAGATCATAGAGGATTTTGATAGATAATTGATGATGAACGACATCTTCTACTGGTTAATATATAGAAAATCTATGAAAAGACAGTCATTTGTTACATTACTGCAGTATATTTAATTAGTTCACACGAACTGTAATCGCCTAAAGATAGAGTTAGATGGATACAGAGACAGAGAGATATTTAAACAGGTAGAGAGATAGATAGATAGAGAGACAAAGAGATCGACAACCAGGTAGAGAGATAGATAGAGAGAGAGACAGTCAGGTCGACAGATTGATATAGAGAGAGGTAGAGAAATAGAGAGATGGAGGGAAAGTCAGATAGGTAGAGAAATATCGAGCTAGATAGAGAGACAGTCAGGTAGACAGATAGATATAGAGAGAGGGAGAGAAATCGAGAGATAGATAGAGAGACAGTCACTGCCCCTGTAAAAGACAGGAATGTATAACGGCATTCTCTCATTTTACACCAGCTTGGTAGATAGAGTGAGAGAGAGGGATGGAAATAAAGGGAGAAAGAGGGATGGAGAGAGGGATGGAGAGGGAGAGAGTGGAATGCAGAGAGGGAGCGATGGGAATGTATTGATCAGTCGTGATCTCATTGAAGGGCGGAGTGTTTCCGAGGTGATGAATGTTCTCGTTGTGTTCCCAGGTCACTGTCAAAGTGTGTTCCAGACTCTGATATTTATCATGGTCCTACAGCGCACTCTGCTGTCCCTTTGGAGAAAGAAAACACAGTGACATAACACCACACCGTTTGTTTCTATCTGTCCATCCATCCATCCATCCATCCATCTATCTATCTATCTATCTATCTATCTATCTATCTATCTATCTATCTATCTATCTATCTATCTATCTATCTATCTATCTAGGTATCTATCTATCTATCTAGCTATCTATCTGCCAGTCTGTCTGGCTTTATCTGATCTTCATTTCACATATTAAAATATTTATTAACCTCTCAAAGACCGCTGAACGTTGACCCTTCAGTCTTCACCTTTGTGGAGCAAAGATCCCCCGATGCTCAAATTATCTTGATAACTTTAACCTCTGTGTTTTGATATCATTCCTGTAAAGTCTATTTCACAATTCCCCTGTGTTTCTATATCTTCGTCTTCTTTGGCCTCCTTATCTCGAGAGACAATGAGTAAGCGCCTGGAGGTGGTCAGTGGTGTGTGGAGCAGCGCCTGGAGTGGCTATAAAGGCAAATTCTAGAGTGACTTTCTATTAAATTTCGCCCTGTCTTCTTGTGAAAAACATGTTCCCAATAATAAAAAAAACAACACCCAACAAGACGCAGCACCACCTGGTTTTATCTGAAACAGGTGTTTCCTGCTGCCTTTGGGGTTTTTGTTGAACTGCTCCATCTCTCTGAGTCACTGTGAAGACTCCAGGCACAGAAATACACGGCCGAGTGATTTTCCTACAGGCTGGAGGACTCCAGGTTGAACTGGGAGTCAGTCGGTCTCTCGGCAGTAAAACCGTCCACCGTCCCCTCTGGATCCACATAGTTAGCAGTATTGGAGTAAAACATCAGCAGCGGCTCCTTCCCCGGCTCTTGTCTGTACCAGTACATGTAGAGGGTACTGCTGCTCCCCTCCACAGTGCACCTCAGTTCCATTCCTTTCCCGGGAAATCTGGAGACAGCGGCGGGAGTCTGGTGGATATTCTTTGAGTTCACATCTGGGAGAGAGATGGAGAGAGGAGGAGATCAGTAAACAGGGAACTTCTGGGAATGAAAGAAAAACAGGGAGAGGAGAGAAAGGTTCTGAAGGATAATCCTTGTATTTGGCACTCACGTTGAACCAGGATTATCAGAGCCAGGAACAGATACATCGCCCACTTGACACTGCCCTCTCAAACAGCAAAGGCAGTGGAACAGAGGGGATCAGTTCTGTGACTAACCAATCCGCTCTTTACAAATCATTGAGGAAAACATGAAGGGCATGAGGAAGTGATGCAGTGTTGGACACGCCCCTTTCCACCACCCAACCAATCAGAATGGACGTGGTTGCTTTTGATGGTTGAGTGACTGGATTAAGTGTTGTTAATATCCCCAACAAGGGTGTCTGTTGTTCAGTTTCTAATTTACTGATTAGAACTCTCCAGTTGTTCATATCCAGATTTCCAAATGAACCTCATCGGCATTCCCAAATTAGCCACATGTAGATTTCCAATTACAGACATCTGGATTCCAAATGATCTGCTCCTGTCGGGGATGTATTAGTGTGTTGGTAATTTAACGAGACTCCTAATCCACAGTCTCTGCTAGTGTTTTAGCGATGTGGGGTGAATCCCACCAATACAGATCATGAAATTTCAATGCCATTAATAAATCTGGATTTTTTTTTGGAAAGAAAGCTCGTCTAATCGTGTCCATTGTTTCAAAAATCCATCCAGTTCTCTGACGACTATGAGGGAAGGAAATCTGCCGCCTTCACCTGGTCTGGCCTACATGTGACTCCAGATCCACACAATGTGTTTGACTATTAAATGCCCTCTGCAATGGCCCAGCAAGCCTCTCAGTTCAAGGGCAATTAGAGATGGGCAATAAATGCTGGCCTAACCAGCGAGGCCCACATCACATGAACGAATTAAGAAAACAACAGCTAGATGTTGATTCTCAAATAGTCAGGTGGGACTCCTGGCAAACGTTTTCTGCAACACTGGCCCGAGGGATGTAGGTGGAACAATATTTGGGTCATACTGGGCTGCTGATCTATTCTACAGCTTGGTCTGTGCTCATTTTGGATATACCGTTTTGGATACTGTTGGGGGGGGGACGACTTACCAGGGGTAAGCAATGGGGTACAGGTCGCTGGTGCAGAGTCTGTCCCTGTTGCTCAGAAGGGAAGGGGGAAGAGGAGCAGAGCATTAGACATTAGGGACTCCATAGTTAGGGGAACAGAGAGGAGGTTCTGTGGGAACGAGAGAGACTCACGGTTGATGTGTTGCCTCCCAGGTGCCAGGGTTTGTGATGTCTCGGATAGTGTTTTTGGGATCCTTAAGGGGTAGGGGGAGCAGCCCCAAGTCGTGGTCCACATAGGCACCAACGACATAGGTAGGAAGAGAGATGTGGATTTAAGGCAGAAATTCAGGGAGCTAGGGTGGAAGCTTAGAGCGAGAACAAACAGAGTTGTTATCTCTGGGTTCTTGCCCGTGCCACGTGCTAGCGAAGCGAGGAATAGGGAGAGAGAGGAGTTGAACACGTGGCTGCAGGGATGGTGTAGGAGGGAGGGTTTTGGTTTCCTGGATAATTGGGGCTCTTTCTGGGGTAGGTGGGACCTCTACAAACAGGATGGTCTTCACCTGAACCAGAGGGGTACCAATATCCTGGGGGGGGAGATTTGCTAGTGATCTTCGGGGGGGTTTAAACTTATTCAGCAGGGGGATGGGAACCTAAATTGTAGTTCCAGTGTACAGGCTGTTGAAAGTAGTGAGGTAGGGGATAAGGTTACAGGGACGCAAGAGGGCACTGGCAAGCAAGAACTTGGTTTAAAGTGTGTCTACTTCAACGCCAGCAGCATCCGGAATAAGGTGGGTGAGCTTGCAGCATGGGTTGGTACCTGGGATCTCGATGTTGTGGCCATTTCGGAGACATGGGTAGAGCAGGGACAGGAATGGATGCTGCAGGTTCCGGGATTTAGATCTTTCAGTAAGAACAGAGAAGATGGTAAAAGAGGGGGGTGGGGGTGGGGTGTGGCATTGTTAATCAAGGAGAGTATTACGGCGGCAGAAAGGACGTTTGAGGACTCGTCCACTGAGGTAGTATGGGCCGAGGTTAGAAACAGGAGAGGAGAGGTCACCGTGTTGGGAGTTTTCTATGGACCTGTGGGGCGCCACAGTGGCACAGTGGTTAGCACTGCAGCCTCACAGCTCCAGGGACCCGGGTTTGATTCTGGGTACTGCCGATGTGCAGTTTGCAAGTTCTCCCTGTGTCTGCGTGGGTTTTCTCCGGGTGCTGCGGTTTCCTCCCACAAGCCAAAAGACTTGCAGGTTGGTAGGTAAATTGGCCATTATAAATTGTCACTAGTATAGGTAGGTGGTAGGGAAATATAGGGACAGGTGGGGATGTTTGGTAGGAATATGGGATTAGTGTAGGATTGGTATAAATGGGTGGTTGATGGTCGGCACAGATTAGGTGGGCCGAAGGGCCTGTTTCAGTGCTGTATGTCTAATCTAATCTAATCTAGACCTCCGAATAGTTCCAGAGATGTAGAGGAGAGGATAGCAAAGATGATTCTCGACAGCAGCGAGAGTAACAGGATAGTTGTTATGGGGGACTTAAACTTTCCAAATATTGACTGGAAATACCATAGTTTGAGTACTTTAGATGGGTCAGTTTTTGTCCAGTGTGTGCAGGAGGGTTTTCTGACACAGTATGTAGACAGGCCAACCAGGGGCGATGCCACATTGGATTTGGTACTGGGTAATGAACCCGGCCAGGTGTTAGATTTAGATGTAGGTGAGCACTTTGGTGATAGTGATCACAATTCGGTTAGGTTTACCTTAGCAATGGGCAGGGACAGGCATATACAGCAGGGCAAGAATTATAGCTGGGGGAAAGGAAATTATGATGCGATTAGGCAAGATTTAGGATGCGTAGGATGGGGAAGGAAACTGCAGGGGATGGGCACAATCGAAATGTGGAGCTTATTCAAGGAGCAGCTACTGCGTGTCCTTGATAAGTATGTACCTGTCAGGCAGGGAGGAAGTTGTCGAGCGAGGGAGCCGTGGTTTACTAAAGAAGTTGAAGCGCTTGTCAAGAGGAAGAAGAAGGCTTATGTTAGGATGAGACGTGAAGGCTCAGTTTGGGCGCTTGAGAGTTACAAGCTAGCCAGGAAGGATCGAAAGGGAGAGCTTGGAAGAGCGAGGAGAGGACACGAGAAGTCATTGGCGGATAGGATCAAGGAAAACCCTAAGGCTTTCTATAGGTATATCAGGAATAAAAGAATGACTAGAGTTAGATTAGGGCCAATCAAGAATAGTAGTGGGAAGTTGTGTGTGGAATCAGAGGAGATAGGGGTTGCGTTAAATGAATATTTAGCATCAGTATTTACAGTAGAGAAAGAAAATGTTGTCGAGGAGAATACTGAGATACAGACTACTAGGCTAGATGGGATTGAGGTTCACAAGGAGGAGGTGTTAGCAATTTTGGAAAGTGTGAAAATAGATAAGTCCCCTGGGCCAGATGAGATTTATCCTAGAATTCTCTGGGAAGCCAGGGAGGAGATTGCAGAGCCTTTGTCCTTGATCTTTATGTCGTCATTGTTGACAGGAAAAGTGCCGGAAGACTGGAGGATAGCAAATGTTGTCCCCTTGTTCAGGAAGGGGAGTAGAGACAGCCCTGGTAATTATAGACCTGTGAGCCTTACTTCGGTTGTGGGTAAAATGTTGGAAAAGGTTATAAGAGATAGGATTTATAATCATCTTGAAAAGAATAAGTTCATCAGCGATAGTCAGCACGGTTTTGTGAAGGGTAGGTCGTGCCTCACAAACCTTATTGAGTTTTTTGAGATGGTGACCAAACAGGTGGATGAGGGTAAAGCCGTGGATGTGGTGTATATGGATTTCAGTAAGGCGTTTGGTAAGGTTCCCCACGGTAGGCTATTGCAGAAAATACGGAAGTATGGGATTGAAGGTGATTTAGTGATTTGGATCAGAAATTGGCTCGCTGAAAGAAGACAGAGGGTGGTGGTTGATGGTAAATGTTCATCCTGGAGTTTAGTTACTAGTGGTGTACCGCAAGGATCTGTTTGGGGGCCACTGCTGTTTGTCATTTTTATAAATGACCTGGATGAGGGTGTAGAAGGGTGGGTTAGTAAATTTGTGGATGACACAAATGTCGGTGGAGTTGTGGATATTGCCGAAGGATGTTGTTGGTTACAGATGGACATAGATAGGCTGCAGAGCTGGGCTGAGAGATGGAAAATGGAGTTAAATGCGGAAAAGTGTGAGGTGATTCACTTTGGAAGGAGTAACAGGAATGCAGAGTACTGGGCTAATGGGAAGATTCTTGGTAGTGTCGATGAGCAGAGAGATCTTGGTGTCCAGGTACATAAATCCCTGAAAGTTGCCACCCAGGTTAATAGGGCTGTTAAGAAGGCATACGGTGTGTTAGTTTTTATTAGTAGGGGGATCGAGTTTCGGAGCCACGAGGTCATGCTGCAGCTGTACAAAACTCTGGTGCGGCCGCACCTGGAGTATTGCGTGCAGTTCTGGTCACCGTATTATAGGAAGGATGTGGAAGCTTTGGAAAGGGTACAGAGGAGATTTACTAGGTTGTTGTCTGGTGTGGAGGGAAGGTCTTATGAGGAAAGGCTGAGGGACTTGAGGTTGTTTTCGTTGGAGAGAAGGAGGAGGAAAGGTGACTTAATAGAGACATATAAGATAATCAGAGGATTAGATAGGTTGGATAGTGAGAGTCTTTTTCCTCAGATGGTGATGGCAAACACGAGGGAACATAGCTTTAAGTTGAGGGGTGATAGATATAGGACAGATGTCAGAGGTAGTTTCTTTACTCAGAGAGTAGTAGGGGCGTGGAACGCCCTGCCTGCAACAGTAGTAGACTCGCCAACTTTAAGGGCATTTAAGTGGTCATTGGATAGACATATGGATGAAAATGGTATAGTTTAGGTCAGATGGTTTCACAGGTCGCCGCAACATCGAGGGCCGAAGCGCCTGGACTGCGCTGTAATGTTCTAAGGTCTGTGTTCTATTACTGGGTCCATAACCATCAGGGAGGCTCAAATCCACTGCTGCCAACTGCTGGTGGAAAATGAGCACTGAGATTCAATCTACTGCTGCCCCCTGCCGGTGGAAGATGAGCACAGCGATTCAATCTACTGTTGCCCCCTGTCGGGGGAAAATGAGGACAGACATTCAATCTACTGCTGCCCCTGCTGGTGGAAGATGAACACTGACATTCAATCTACTGCTGCCCCCTGCCGGTGGATGATGAGCACTGAACTCCCGTTCATCCGCTGCAGGTTCTTGCAGCTGCGAATCCGCTTTCTCAAACACTGTGCGATACTGCAAGCACAGAAATAGACAGCGGTGTGAGATGGAGCAGCGTTTCTCAGTGCCAAAGTAAACAGTGCATTGCTGGATCTGACTGCATTAAATGACTCAGACGTGTAATTTGTAACAGACCCTTCTGTCGCAGAATAGAACAGAGATTCCAGTGCCCTGTCTGGTTGTTGTCTGTACCAGTACATTAATGTACAGCCAGTATTGGTCAGCGTGCATCTGAGTGTTGTTGAATCTCCTGCTGCAATCGATAGGATAGAGGGCGACTGTTCCACATAGGAGGCGAGTATTCCTGTGGGATGGAACATCGATTAAATTATTATTTCAGTCAATAATGGATTGGAGCAGGAGCTGCATTGCAAGAAAGAAAGGGCTGACATTAATATAGCGCCGTTCAGGACCTCAAGACATCAGAAAGGCTTTGCAACCAATGTAGTTACTCCCTCAGTACTGCCTCTGCGACAGTGCAGCACTCCCTCAGTACTGCCTCTGCGATAGTGCAGCACTCCCTCAGTACTGCCTCTGCGACAGTGCAGCACTCCCTCAATACTGCCTCTGCGATAGTGCAGCACTCCCTCAGTACTGCCTCTGCGATAGTGCAGCACTCCCTCAGTCCTGCCTCTGCGACAGTGCAGCACTCCCTCAGCCCTGACACCTGGGGTGTTACTTTTGACTTTGAGCTCAAGTGTTGTGGAGTGAGACTCAGACACAGGAGTGTTCCAGACAGAATCACCGCTGACATTACAATACATTATTCTACACAGTTTCTGACTTTCACTTACGTGGAAAGAATGCAGCCATCAAGATTAAACAGAGAACTTCATGCAACATGATTTCTTCATTCGATACTAACTCGATGTGTGAACGTGTGGAGTTTTCAACAACACACTTGCAGGCGTTTTCTATATCGTATCCAATTAAATACCCAGCATCCAGTTGTCATTGTTATTGGCAGTCACTTACTGCGACACTCTGCTCCACCCCATTACTTTGCATAACAATGTTGTGGAATGATACAACACAGGAGGATAGGGGGAGATTGAATAGAGGTGTTCACATTTCAGAAAGGGCTTTGATAGAGTAGAATTCAGGGAAACAAGCCTCTATACCCAGAGAGTGTGCCCATCCCTTATTGACCCTGAGAAGGTGATGGTGAACCATCTTTGGGAGTACCTGCTGGGCCATATCAGAGGGCAGTTAATAGTCAACCTCATTGCTGTGGGTCTGCAGTCACTTATAGGCCAGACCGGGTTAGAACGGCAGATTTCCTTCCTTGAAGGACATCAATGAATCCGTTGGGTTTTTACGACACTCCATGTACAGGATTACTCATACTTTCCATGACAGATTTCTATTTATTTATTTAATTGAATTTAAATTCCATTTCTGCCCCTGGTGAAAATTGAACTCATGTCCGGGGATCATTAGTACAGGCCTCTGGATTACTAGTCCAGTAAAATAACCACTCTGCTACCGTACCTCTTTGCTGAATGGGAGTTAAAGGGTTAAATTGTTCACTGGTCTGAACTGCTGGTTTCTTTGAAGAACACATCAAATGCGACTCGAGTCTGAGATGAAAGTTGGTAAACAGGTTTCAGCAGCTTCTGATCTCGCCGTCAGGAGGCAGATGTCCCAGTCCCGGAGATGAAGGTATCTGGAGAGGGGTCTCACTTTTGAACAGTGTGAAACAGCGCTCAGATGGTTAAGAGTTCCGAGCTGAGTTAGTTCCTATACATTGTGGGGTTGTTTGCCTACGTGTAGTGAGGGCTAGAGAGAGGGAGAGGTTTGGAGGGAGAGGGATGGAGAGAGGGAGAGAGAGGAAGAGAGAGGGATGGAGAGAGAGGGATGGAGAGAGGGAGAGAGAGGGATGGAGAGAGGGAGCGACAGGACGTTACTGATCAGTCATGATCTCATTGAAGGGCGGAGTGTTTTCGAGGTGATGAATGAACTCCTTGTGTTCCCAGGTCGCTGTTAAAGTGTGTTCCAGACTCTGATGTTTATCATGGTCCTGCAGCGCACTCTGCTGTCCCTTTGGAGAAAGAAAACACCGTGACATCCAACGACAACGGATGTATCTCTCTCTCTCTCTATCTATCTATCTATCTCTCTATCTATCTATCTGTGTTTATCTGATCTTCATTTCACATATTAAAATCTGTAATAATCTCTCTAAGACCGTTGAATGCTTACCCTTCAGTTTCTCCTTTCTGGAGCAAAGATCCCCCGATGTTCAAACTATCTTGATAACTTTAACCTCTGTGTTCTGATATCATTTCTGCAAAGTCTATTCCACAATTCCCCTGTGCTTCTATATCTAACCTGTCACTTTCTATTTAAATCCGCACTGTCTTCTTGTGAGAAACATGTTCCCAATGATAAAAAAAAAACCAACAGGAAGCAGCACCGACTGGTTTTATCTGACACAGGTGTTTCCTGCTGCCTTTGGGGTTTTTGTTGAACTTCTCCATCTCTCTGAGTCACTGTGAAGACTCCAGGCACAGAAATACATGGCTGAGTGATTCTCCCGCAGGTTGGAGGACTCCAGTTTGAACTCGTACTTATTCAGTTTCTTGGCGGTAAAACCGTCCACCGTCCCCTCTGGATCCACATAGTTAGCAGTATTGGAGTAAAACATCAACAGCGGCTCCTTCCCTGGCTCTTGTCTGTACCAGTACATGTAGATGTTACTGCTGCTCCCCTCCACTGTGCACCTCAGTTCCACTCCTTTCCCGGGAAATCTGGAGACAGCAGCGGGAGTCTGGAGGATAGTCTGTGAGTTCACATCTGGGAGAGAGATGGAGAGAGGAGGAGATCAGTAAACAGGGAACTTCTGGGAATGAAAGGGAGACAGGGAGAAGAGGGGACAGTTATTACCGATAGTTTTTGCATTTCACATTCACTTACAATGAAACAAGATTATCAGACACAGTAACAGATACATCTTTCACTTCAACTTGTTCTCTTAATAGACACAGGAGTGAGATCAGGAGCTTAGACTCTTGTGAGGGTCCAAATCCACTCTTTACAAATCATTGGGAGGAACATGAAGAGCATTAGGAAGTGATACAATGTTGGAGACGCCCATTCACCCAGTTCAACAAATCAGAATTGAATTGGCTGCCAATTTGCTTCTCTCTCTCTCTCTCTCTCTCTCTCTCTCTCTCTCTATCTATCTATCTCTATCTCAGTTTACCTTCCGCTCTCTTGCACTCTCTCTCTGTCTCTCTCTCTCTCTCTCCTCATGTGTCTAGGTTTATGTCTCCCACTCTCTTCCTTTCTCAGACTCTCTCTCCCTCTCTATCTCAGTCTATCTTGGCTCACTTTCTCTCTCTGACTCTCTCTCTCCTCATGTATCTAAGGTTATGTCTCCCATTCTCTCCTTCTCTCTGACTCTCCCTCTCTCTTAATCTTGTTATCTCTTCAGTTATTTCCCTGTCTCTGTCTCTCTCTAGATCTATCTCCCTATCTGTCACAAGCTCTTTATCTCAGTGTCTCTCTCTCTCCCTCATTATGTGTCTCTTGCTGTCTCACTGTCTTTGCCTCGATCGCTGTATCTCTCTCTGTCTCAGTCTCTTTAACTCTGCCTGTCGTTTTTCCTCTCTCTCACTAGATCTCGCTCTCTCTTTCACACACATACACACTCTTTCTCTCTCTAAAGTAGTGGGTTTCCTTGTCCTGTTGATGTATATCAAGCTGGATCTACATGATCTCCTGCTCTCTTAGTTTTCTCACTAAATCGTTCTGAAAGCCATTGTCCGGTCCATGGTCCTGGATCCCCCTCTGCTGTGCCTGTGGAGAAGGTAAACACAGTGTTAATGTTTCAATACCCAGATTATTGTCATTGATTCCTGATAATTTCATTCTGAAATCTCGTGACATCCTTATTAATCCTTCATTGCACCCTCGGCAGTACCTGTAAATCTAGTGTGTCACTACAATCATAACACAACTCTTTTTATTGTAATAAACACTGTCACTCTGCATAAGGGAACAGTAGGTCGAGGTACCGAGCAATTTTCTCTGAAACAGATGTTTCCTGCTGCCTTTGGTGTTTTTGTTGAACTGCTCCATCTCTCTGAATCACTGTGAAGACTCCAGGCACAGAAATACACGGCCGAGTGATTCTCCCGCAGGCTGGAGGTCTCCAGTTTGAAGTCGTATTTATTTAGTCTTTGGGAGTAGATAGAGAGAAACTATTACCGCTGGTTTGGGAATCTAGGACTAAGAGGCCAAGACTAAAAATTAGAGCCAGACTTTTCAGGAGTGAAATTAGGAAACACTTTTACACACAATGGGTGGAGAGGTTTGAACTCTCTTCTGCTCACGGAAATTGATGCTGAATCAATTGTTAATTTGAAATCGGAGATGGATAGGTTTTTGTGATCCAAAATAAATATTAAGGGATATGGGGCAAAGGTGGGAACATGGAGTTAGATCACAGATCAGCCATGGTCTCATTGAATGGTGGTACAGAATTGAGGGCCTGAATGGCCCCTTCCTGTTCCTGCCTTTGTCTTAGCAGTTTCTGCTGGCATTGAATTCTGTATTTTGGGTAAAGAATTCTCCTCAACTCCCTATCGGATTTCAGTTTTTCTCAGCTTTTATTCTCTGTTTTGTTCCTATCCTCTTCGTCCCCTAGTCTTTGTACAATCAGCTAATGGGAACAGTTTTTCTTTGTCTACTTTATCTAAACCTCTCTTCATTTTGTACACTTCTGTGAAATCTCCCCTCAATTTCCTTTGCTCCAAGGAGAACAACCCCAGCTTCACCAAACTAACCATGTAGCTAAAATCTCTCATCCCTGGAACCATCCCGGTAAATCTCCTCTGCACCCTCTCAAGGACCCTACATCCTTCCGAAAGTGTGGTGACCAGAACCGGGCTCAGTACTCAAGTTGGGGCCTAACCAGAACCTCATATATGTTGAGCATAACCACCCTGCTTTTGTACTTTATACCTCTGTTCATGAATCCCAAGATCCCATAAGCTTCGTGAACCTCTCTCTCAATATGTCCTGCCACCTTCAAAGATCTATGCACATTAACCCCCAGGTCCCTCTGCCCTTGAACACTCTTCAGGCCTGTGTCATTAAGTCTGTATTTCCTCTCTGTCTCCCTGCTGCCAAAATGCATCACCTGATAGCAATGTAGTTCACTGTTAACTGCCTCTGAAATGGGCGAGCAAGTCATTCAGTTAAGGGCAATTCGGCATAGATAATGAATACTGACATTGTCAGTGATGTGCACATCCCTGAATGTGTTTCTTTATATGAAATTCCTCCTTCTCCATTTTTCTTTCACTGTTTTCTAACTTTGCTTCCCCTCTTTACTTCCTTCAGATCATTTGTTTTAGTATATCACAAGTGTTTGCTCAAACCAGTCACTATGAACGAGCAGACTTGGGGAAATCCAGTTGTCTATTTTGGGTGGAATGGTTATGATTTTAATCTGTTTCAGAGTTAGTGGAATTGACTATTTGGTAGATTGGTCAAGTCACTGCTGCTTTGCTCGCTCAGTCTTTTCAGAAGCAAGTGGGACTCAGACTGCGGTGGAGCTCCATCCCCATCTCGTGGCTGTAATGTGTAACTACAGGCACCTGAGATTTGCACAGTGCAATTGATAAAATAGGCATTATGAAGACATGCTTTGTAATTGCTCCGTCTTCCCATTTTTTATCCATTGCTTCGGCTGCTGACGCTGGTGACATCGAATTAGGCCGGGGTGAATCTCTACGGGACATGCGTTAGAATCTTACCAGGTCAGATGGTGGAATTTAAATTCAATTAATGAATAAATACAATCATTTCATCAGAAAATCTGCAATTGAAAGCTTGTCTCTGTTAAGGGGCCCTGACACCCAGCTGGCTCACTCATTTCTTTTAGGGAAGGAAATCCACCGTCCTTACCTGGTCTGGCCTACATGTGACTTGAGACCCACAGAACACAAGAAATTGGAGCGGGTGAAGACAATATATACCATCGAGCCTGCTCCGTCATTCAATACAATCATGGCTGATCTTGGGCTTCAATTCCACTTTCCTGCCTGCTCCCCATATCCCTTCATTTCCTGAGGGATCAAAAATTCCAGCCTTAAATGTATTCAGTGAAGGAGCATCCACAACACTCTGGGGTAGAGAAATCCAAAGTTTCACAAACCTTTGAGTGAAGTCATTTCTCCTCATCTCAGTCCGGAATGACTGATCCCTTATCCTGAGATTTCTCACTGCCTCTTTTCTTGAAAAGCCGTGGAACATTTGTTAACTTTCATTCCGATGGGACCATTCCTGAATCTAAGGAATTCTGGCAAATCATAACCAGCGCCCACACTCTCTCTGCAGCTATCTCTTTTAGAACTCTGGTATATAATCCATCTGTTCCAGGGGACTTGTCAGATTTTAATCCCTCAGGTTTCTCCAAAAGTTTTTCTCAATTGATATGAATATCCTTAATTTCCTCACTCTTTTTAAGCCCCAGATAACTGCCTATTTCTGGGATGGAACTTGTGTCTTCAACTGTGAAGACAAGCACAAAATATTAGTTCAATTCCCCTGCTATTTCCCCATTCCTCATGATGATTTCACCTGCCTTTACCTCGAAGGAACCAACGTCAGCTTCAGCTACTCTCTTGCTTTTTATGTAAAAGCTCCGACCATCTGTTTTTATATTGCTGGTTAGCTTATTCTCACATTTTATTCCCACATCCGATGAAAGAACATGAACAATGTCTTCAACCAGCCCTATCAGTATGACGTGCTATTTCCTGCTCCCTAATGTTTTTATCCAGCATCCATTTATATATATCTGGTTATACACATCATTTTTCTGTGTGCTAGCGAATTCCACATTCTTACCACTCTGTGTAAATTCATTTCTTGGAGTTATTAGTGAGTATGATGTATTCATTACCTTCCTCACAAATACAGACATCTTCTCTGCCCTGTCATATTCTTTCATAATCTTGAGCACCTCTATCAGGTCACCCCTCAGCCTTCTCTTGACTGGAGAAAAGAATCCCAGACTTTTCAATCTTTCCTCATAGTTATAACCTTTTGTGCTCCGGTATCATTCTTGTAAATCGTTTTTGTACTTCTGCTCGTACCTCTCTGTGTAATATGGAGACCAGCACTCTGCACAGCACTGCAGATTTGGTCCAATCAAGGTCGATGGAAACCAGAACTGTACACAGGGCTCCAAATGCGCACTAGGTAAGGTATTTGGATGTAAGAACTGTCCCCAGCACTTCAGATGTCGTCTACACAGGCATATAGAACTGAGAATTGTGCACAGTGCTCCAGGTGTGGTCTGACAGAGGTACGTGTTGAAGAGCCGTTCTATGAACCATTATTCAGGTGTGGGCACAGACAGTGTGTGTTGCCTGTCTGGAGGTTGTGGGGAGTTAGAACATGGGCGTTCTGCCACTCGAACGGGCACTGAACAGATGCAGATCCGCATCCGATCAGCCAGGGCTGCTCTTCACGGAATGCTGGGTTAAATGCACCCGTTTGAAGGGAGACGTGTGAGGGTTTTTGTCAAGGCGGCCAATGACTCTGAACCGCTGTGTCCCATCACCAGCTGCACAGAAATACACCGCCTCGTCCGTGGCGTTCACACTCTCGATCGTCAGAGTGGATTTCTTATTGTTCAGAGTCCTGGTAATAACAAACCCGCTCTTAAATCCATCTTCATACTGAGGTTCACCTGCTGTATAGGTAAACCCGATTAACAGGAATCCTCCGCCGGGGGACTGACGATACCAGTACATGTAGTTGCGAACTGTTCCTTTCTGCAGACAGTTAATTTCCACGGGTCCTGGTTGTTTAACAGCCAGTGACTGAGGCCATTGATGTATCACATCACCCCGGCAAACACCTAGAAAGAGAAATTAGAGTGAATGAACTAGTATCGATGGAGTTACAATTGAGACGATGGACGTCGGTGTTGCACCAAATTAACGACGGAAATTCGGTCTGTGTCCTAATTTCCTGCAAGCACCTGGATCTTTACAACTGTAAAATAGAATCGTGGAATCCACAAGTTTGCAAGTGGGTGCAAACATTAAAGAGTTAACATCATATTAATAACACTTGTCTTCCCGAACTAGGGGACAGATGAATGAGTTCACTGTCTGATATGAAATAATCGATTACTGATTTCACAAGTCACCGCCGCTCAGTTTTATAGAGATTATTAATCATCCCTTTCAGTTAAACAAATGTAGAAGATTGATTGGGACAGAATTTTAACCTACTCAGCGCCAGAAGGGAAATAGCAAAGACGATGAAACTGAAAGACATGTTTGCTGTGGATCTGAGAGACTTTCTGCTGGTTACTCTGGGTTTTAAGGGAGGGAGAGAGATGAGGTGTAGGCAGAGCGGATCGTCATCAGAGGAAGTTATCTCAAGGCAATGATCCCCGCCCCTACCTTTAAGTTGTCCCCCATTCTTTTGTTTGCTTCCTTCCGCCCCTTTCCACTTGCTTCTTCTCTCCATTTCCCTCCTTCCTCCCCACTTTCTACTCTGCTGCCAATATCTTCACTCTCTTCCCTTTGTGAGCTTGCTTTCATGCTGAATCGAGGGAAATTTTGAAGGTAGCGAGGTGTTGGAGAGGGTAGGTGAAAAAAGCAAGGAGCGGTGCAACAATAGCTGCTTTGGGTGACTCCAGAGCTTATGGCGCACAACAGGGGATTATTAACATCCTTTTGCAAATTAAAATCAGTAGTGGAGGAAGAGAAGGTGGATAGTTCGATGGCAGTGGCGGCGGCTCATATAACATCACTGTAAAGTGGAAATCTAACTGCATTTAGCCTTTAAAGTGAAAAGATTGCGGAAGCAGAGGAATTGACTCATTGATCAGCGGCGCCAAAGCCTGTGGTGGCGCGAAATATAGTGGAGCCACTGCGCCGACCAGTGGCAGCATGGTGCAACTGCAACAAGCTGTGTTTGTTACTTTCCCAGTGAAACCCATGCTGTGGGCTTCTTCAAGTCAATTCCCGAAATTCATCCTCCTTCTCAGTGTTTCATCCTCTCCTGCAGAGGATTATTACCCGCAGAATTAACGATACAAATTCAGTCTTTGTCCTAATTTCCTGCCAGTATCTGTACAGATGTAAAGCAGAAGAGTGAAATCTACATGAGCAAAAGTGGGTGTAGATGTTATATGGTTAACAGTATATTCTTCACACTTTTGTTGCCAAAAAAGGGGGAACAGATTAATGAGTTCACTGTCTTATATTCAATAATTGATTGCTGATTTCACAAGTCACCGCCGCACAGTCTTGTTGAGATCATTAATCAGTTGATCAAATGTAGAACAGTGATTGTGACAGAATTTAAACATACTCAGCGACAGAAGGAAAATAGCAAACGTCGATGAAATTGAATGGCATGTTTGCGGCGGAATTAAGACACTTTCTGCTGGTTGCTCTGGGTTTAAGGGAGCGAAGCTGAGGGAGGAAACATTATTTGGATTAGCATCCTTGAAAGTTGATAAATCACCAGGGCCGGATGAAATGAATCCGAAGCTGCAAAAAGAAGCAAGAGAAGAAATAGCAGAGGGTCTGACCATCTTTTTGCAGTCCTCACAGGTGTGGTGCCGGAGGATTGGAGAATTGTTAATGTTGTGCCTCCGTTTAAAAAGGGAGAGAAGGATAGACTGACTAATTACAGGCCAGTCAGTCTGACCTCAGTAGTGAGAAAATTATTGCAATCTATTCTGGGAGACAGGAAAAACTGTCACTTAGAAAGGCATGGGTTAATCAAGGATAGACAGCATAGATTTGTTAAGGGACGATCTTGTTTTATCAACTTGATCTAATTTTTTGAAGAAGTAACAAGGAAGATAGATGAGGGTAGTGCAGTTGACGTGGTCTACATGGATTTTAGCAAGGCTTTTGAAAAGGCTGCACATGGCAGACTGGTTCAAAAAAAACAAAATCCCATGGGATCAAGGGAAATGCAGCAAGGTGGATACAAAATTGGCTTAGTGGCAGGAAACAAAGGGTAATTGTTGATGGGTGTTTTAGCGACTGGAGGGCTGTTCCCAGTGGCGTTCCACAGGGCTCAGCACTGGATTCCCTGCTTTTTGTGGTATGTATTAACGATTTGGATGTAAATGTAGGGGGGCATTTTCAAGATGTATGCAGACAACACAAGGATTAGCCGTGTGGTAGATCGCGAGGTGGATAGCTGTAGGCTGCAGGAAGATATTGATGGTCTTGTCAGATGGGCAGAAGAGTGGCAAATGGAATCCAACTTGGAGAGGTGTGAGGTGATGCATTTGGGGAGGTCAAACAAGGCAAAGGAACATACGATTAATGGGAAAATACTGAGAAGTGTAGAGGAAGTGAGGGAACTTGGAGTGAATGTCTCCAGATTACTGAAGGTAGCAGGACAGGTCGATAAGTTGGTTAAGAAGGCATATGGAATCCGTTCCTTTATTAGCTGAGGTATGGAATACACGAACAGGGAGGTTATGCTGGAACTGTATACATCATTGGTTAGGCCACAACTTGAGTACTGTGTGCAGTACTGGTCACCTCAATGCAGAAAGAATGTAATTGCACTGGAGAGGGTACAGAGGGGATTTACGAGGATGTTGCCAGAACTGGAAAATGCAGCTGTGCGGAAAGATTGGATAGGCTGGGGTTGTTCTCCTTGGAACAGAGAAAGCTGAGGGGAGGTCTGTTAGAAATGTAAAAAATATTGAAGGGGCCTGGATAGAGTGGAGGTGAAAGGTCTATTCATCTTGGCAGAGAGATCAGTGACGAGGGGGAAGAGATTTTATGTGATTGTTAGAAGAATTGGAGGGGAGAAAAGGAAAACCTTAGAAGTGGTGGGGGTCAGGTACTCGCTGCCTGAAAGGGTAGTTGAGGCAGACACTCTCAACTCATTCAAAGGAGTCTGGATATGCACCTCAAGTGCCGTAATCTGCAGGGCTATGGACCAAATGCTGGAAGGTGTGATTTGAATAGGTGGATTGTTTTTCAGCCGCCACAGACACGATGGGCCAATTGGCCTCTTGCTGTGCCTTAAACTTTCTACGATTCTATTGGAGTGATAGAGTGTATGTGAAAGTGCCAAGGAATGAGAGAGAGACATAGTGCGAGACAGAGTCAGAGAGGATGATATGGTGAAAAACAGTTAGAGTAAAAGAGAGGCAGTGATAGAGATAGATGGAGAAAGGGAGAAAAAGATCTCTGTCTATTTATCTATACAGCTATCTATCTATCTCTGTAGCTATCTGTCTATCTTTCTCTCTATCTATATATCTGCATGGCTGTGTGTCTGTCTGTCTATCTGTGTCAATTTGTCTCTCTATCTGTATGAATCCGTCTGTCTGTCTTCATATCTACCTATCTGCATATCTGTCTGTCTATCTAACAATCTATTTGACTATTTGTCTATCTATCTGTCTGCCTATCTGTCTGTCTATCTATCAATCTGTCTACCCATCTGTCTTTCTATCTATCTGTCTGACTGTCTGTCTGTCTATCTATCTGTCTGTCTATCTATCTATCTATCTATCTATCTATCTATCTATCTATCTATCTATCTATCTATCTATCTATCTATCTATCGTCTGCCTGTCTGCCTTCCTAGCTATCTATCTGCCTGTCTCTGCTGCCTATTGCATGGTGCTGTACACCAATTGGCTTCCGTGTTTTAAGTACACTGCTCTCTGAAATGACCTAGCAAACTCTTCAGTTATCTACAAGGCAGCACACACCTTCTCCAGGGCAATTAGCGATGTTGAATAACTACTGGCCTTCTCAGAGGGACCCAGGTCCCCAGAATGAATAAAAAAAAATCAAAGCAAGAGAAGAAGTAGCAGAGGATCTGACTATCATTTTCCAGTTCTTAATTGGCTGTTAACTGTCTTGGGGCGTCTTGAAGTCGTGAAAGACCTGATATAACTTTTTTTCTTATTCCTTCATGGGACGTGAGTTTCTTTCACAAGGCCAGCAATTATTTCACAACACTGATTACCCTTGAGAAGGTGGTGGTGAGCTGCCTTCTTGAGCCATGGGGGGTAGGTACACCCACAGTGCTGTTGGGAAGGGAGTTCCCGGATTTTGACCCAGTGTCAGTGAAGAAACGGTGATATAGTTCCAAGTCAGGATGGTGTGTGACTTGGAGGGGAACTTGCAGGTGGTGGTGCCCCCATGTATTTGCTGCCCTTGTCCTTCTAGTTGGTACAGTTGGTTGGTTTGGAAGGTGCTGTCTAAGGACACTCGATGCTTTGCTGCAGTGCATCTTGTCGATGGTACACACTTCTGCCATGTGATAAAGGGAGTGAGTGTTGAAGGTAGTAGATGGGTTGCTGATCAAGAGGGCTGCTTTTTCCTGGATGGTGTTGAGCTTCCTGAGTGCAGTTGGAGCTGCACCCATCCAGGCAAGTGGAGAGTATTCCATCACACTCCTGACTTGTACCTTGTAGATGATTGATACTCTATCGATCACTTCACAATGGTGATGTTAACTTTCTGTCTTATTTAGATCATTAATTAACCTATTATTTAATCAAGTCTGAGACAGCGACAGTGATTTAGTTTTAACATACACAGTGCCAGAAATTAAACAGTGTAGACGAGGACTTTGAAATTTTGCAGGGGATCTGAGGCACATCTCTTTCTTTCCTTCTCTCTCTTCCTCGTACCTTCTGCTATTCCCTGTCATTCAGCCCTTGATGAAGGTTCAGGAATCCGGGAATCACCAGCTTGGAAAATGGCTGGTGTGGCAGGGAACCATTGTCACTGCTCCTGTCTGTCAGTCAGTTGTGTTGTTCACCCTGTTGGTTTTTGCACTGGCACTAAGGCAGTCTGCAGCGCTGTGCTCACTGGCTGCACAGTAATACACTGCCGCATCCGCAGCCTTAACCTTGAGGACCCTCAGGCTGCATCGTCTCTCCTTGGGCCTTAAAATCTTCACCTCCTCCTCAAATTTTCCTTCGTATGTGACTGGGATTCCATTAATAAAATGACCCATTAGGGTGAGCCCCTGCCCGGCATACTGCCGATACCACAGCATAACGCTCTTACTACTGTCATTCTGGTAACAGTTTAATTCTGCTGGTTCACCTCTCTTCCCCACCACCAGAGTTGGCCACTGGTGTATCACCTCTGCTAGAGTTTTGCCTTGAGAAATAAGGAGAATAGTTTAAAAAGTTTAGAACATATTGTGACATATGATAACCAACTATAACTATCCAAATAGATAAGTAGATAATACTAGATAACTATATAGGCAGACAATATATCGTTAAATGATATATTTGTAGATATATAGATAATACACAGATAGATATAGAGATTGTAAAATAATGTAGCAAGTGATATGAGACAGACAAATTAATCCAGAATTAGGGAAAACTTATCGGTTAAAGATAGGTATAGTAGCGTCACGAATATATAAGTAATTTTTATTCAGTCATAAATTTCATTAAGTAAATATTATTGACAGTGAAAGTAAAGTAAGTAGTTTAAGAAATGACAGAAAATCGACTGCAATGATGTTTTATCAATCTAGTTTGATAGAAGTTAGTAGTGAATGAAAACACAGCATGTATTTTAGCACAGGTATCTTTATGAACGATGAATACCTACATGGAAGAAGAGAACAGACGATTAGGAAGAGTTTGACTAACTGCATCCTGCAGACTGAGGGCTGAATCTGTTCATGAACCAATATCAGGCGGCTGAAGATAAAGCAGAGAGTGGAAATGACAGCACTGGAAGCAGGGTTTCCTTCTGACCCCTCACTTCTGGGTATGACAGAATAATAACACCCACTGGTCGGAAGGAGCTTGAATAAGGAAATGCTTCCCGTCTGTATCTGGCTCTCGTTGCTTGTGTCTGATTGGTGTTGCATTGGGTAGCTCTTTTCCCTGTGCTAAACGACAATTCAAGGGTTATGTTTTACATTGGGGTGAAATCTTAGATACTTTGAAAAGCGACAGTGTCATGAAGAAGTGGGTTAACTGTTTTGAACAGATGCTCAAACCGCCGTCAGGAGGCAGGTCTTCCAGTGAGAGACCTCTCTGGGGAGGTGTCTCACTTTTGCATTGTATGAATCATCGTGGACATGTACAATAGGGAGCTATGTGTAACTCTTGTCACATACCACCGACAGCTCATTCAACAGGACCATAAACCCATTTACCCCACCTCGGAATCTGTTCTTTACAGGTAGAGGCTGCCTGAACGAGAAGGATCTGAGCACATTGCTGCAGCATTTTTAATAATTCATAATGTATTGATGTACTCTGAGTCGAAGGAGAGCAAGAAGGTGAAACTATCAGTAAAATACAAATCATGATGCATCAATAATTAAACTGGTATGGTGTAAATAATGGTGTTAGATAGATGATAAACGTCAGATGTATGGTGGATGCATATTTAGAGAGGTGAGAGACGGAGAGATAAATCGATGACAAATATATATATAATCAAGGTAAATAGATAGATAAATAGTGCAAATAACCAAAAATGGACAGCGAGATAGATAGACAGATAGACAGATAGACAGATAGATAGATAGATAAATAGATAGATAGATAGATAGATAGATAGATAGATAGATAGATAGATAGATAGTTAGATAGATAGATAGATAGATAGATAGATAGATAGATAGATAGATAGATAGATAGATAGATAGATAGATAGATAGATAGATAGATAGATGGATGCAGAGACGCACAAAGCGACACAGAAACCTGCAGATAGTCAGAGAGACAGAAAGACACTGAGATAGACAGACGGGTTCATCTCCCACAAGTGCTTTCCTCCCCCTTTAGAGTTTTTGCTGAAATCTGGCACCTTTCTGAGTCACTGTGCAGACTCCAGGCACAGTAATACACGGCTGATTGATTCACCCACAGGCTGGTGGACTCCAGGGAAAAATGGGTGTTGCTGGGTCTCCTGGCGGTGAAACCGCCAACCTCTCTGGAGGGAATGACTGTTCCGGCAGAGGTGGAATAGAAAAGGTTCTCGGGCTCACGGTCCGGATGCCACGGGTACCAGTGGATATCGGAGCCAGCATCTGCCTTTGTGTAAATACACTGGATACTGACTGGAGAGCCTGGGGAATAGGATATGGAAGCGGGAATCTGTTGCATCAACACGGCCCCCACATCTGTAAAACAGAGAGAGAGAGAGAGAGAGATAAACCCAGGGACAATGTTTAAATTGACATCGGCCACGAAGAGGGGAGAGGCACGATGGGCTGAATGACCTGCTGTGTGCCCTAAATGTCCCGTGTTTCTTCGTAAGAAGGGAGAGGTGGGAGACGGGGAGCTGCAAAGAGAGAGAGAGACATAGAGTGAAAAAGAGTGAGAGAAAAGGAGAGAAGCAGAGACAGAGAGAGAGAGAGAGAGGGAAGCACAGACAGAGAGAGAAAAACAGCAACATTCTAGACATCGGCAACAGACATGAAGGAGCTAAGAGGACAGGGAGAGAGAGTAAGAGAGACAGAGAGACAGGGAGACTGGGAGGGACAGACATAGAGGAACATTTATTGTTAGACAGAGAGAAAGAGAGATAGAGAAAGGGATACAAAAAGAGAAAGAGAGCAGCTAAATTAATAATCACAGTGACGGTGCCTTGTAAGGGGGTAAACTCCCAATGGGGTCACACAGGGAAAGAGCAGTGAAGATGACTGACATCTCCCAGTCGAGGTCCACCTTACCCCTTAACACCAGCAACACAACGCAGAGGTGAGACACAGTCATCTCTGGAGGGAGACAGATCCATGTGTTCATTGTGTGAAATCACTGAGCTGGTTTATTGCAGAAAATCTCAATGTTCTGAGTGACATTTACTGTCTCCTCCTCCCCACTGTTTCATGTTCCCATTGGGGGGAGGGAGGGGGTGCAAATTCCTGATGGTTCATTGGCTCCCACATGTTGACATGTTGACAGGTCATTTCATGGGCTGAGCTAAGGAGGCCTCAGGCGAATCCGGGGTGCTCTGGTCACTATTAAAGACCAAACATGATGAAGTCCAACTGCGTTTTTTTTTTTGTGTGTCTGTGAAATAGTTGAGAAGTGAAACATTTCAGAAGCAGCCAAGTTGACCTGTGGAGCTGCTGTGGGTAAAGCTCACTCTGTCTGAGCATGTTCTGGGCAGCGGCTACAGTGGAGTAACACTGGCACCTAGTGGCTCCAGGTGCAACTGCAAGCACTGATTCTGCAGGCGTTTCATTGTCAGATACTGAACCTGTTTCAGTCATTAGTTATATTCTCCTACTCGACTCGTGTTGGCGCTTGTGGCACAGAACTAGATGGAAGTTAATGCAAAGATCCGCGCCATTCGGCCCGACAGTTCTCTGCTTCACTCAAGCCTCAACCAGTCAAATACATTTTGACGTGCAGTCACTGTTGTAATGGTAGGAAGGAGGCAGACAAGCTGCAAGATCAAGTGCAGGGTTATTCAGAAAGAACAGGGAGTGGGAGCAATTGGACAGGGAAGATGAAAATAAGGGATCATAAATGTAAGGTAGTCCTTAATAAATCCAATTGGGAATTCAGGAGGAGGTTCTTTAACCCAGGGAGCGGAGAGAATGTGGAATTACAGACCAAATGGAATGGGTTGAGGTCGAATAGAGACGATGCAGTTAAAGGGGAGCTGAATAAATACATGAGTGAGAAAGGAATAGAAGAATCTGTTGATAGGGTAAGATGAAGAAAGATGGGAGGAAGTCGCTCTTTCGAGCTGCCAGGCCAGGATCGATGGGCTGAATGGCCTGGATTTGACCTGCATGATACGATGACCCAATAAGACCCGTCAGCCTGCTGCCTTGTTTCGGGGCCAAGACAGTTTTATTTCACCCCCTTCTGCTAAACGGGAGTTATAGGGTTAAGTTCTTCACCGCACTGAACTCCAGTCATTGTGAAAATTCTTCACTGTCACTGGGTCAAAATCCTGAAACTCCCTTCCTAACAGCACTGTGGGTTTACCGACCCTACATGACTGCAGTGGTTCAAGAAGGCAGCTCAGCACCACCTTCTCAATTAGACGATTAGGGATGGACAATAAATGCTGACCACAACCAAAATCTCATGAATGAATTAAAAAAGAGAAAATAACCTCAGCAGGGGGGAAAAAACTCCAAAAAATACAACAACATGAAAAACCAAATTGAACAACAACTGAAGCAGGGAAGGAAACAAGTACAACAAAAACCTCAGCAGGGAAAACACCAACAAACACAACAACGACCTCAAAAGGAAAACAACGCCAACAAATTCAACAACATATCAGCAGGAGATTCAAACACCAACAAATTCAACAACAGATCAGCAGAAGATTCAAGCACTAACAAATTCAACAACCTCAGTCGGAGAAAAGCACCAGCAAATACAACAACAAATACAACAACAACTTCAGCAGCAGATCTATACCAACAAATGCAACAGCAACTACTGGCAGCCAATGGTAGAGAGCGGGGCGTGGTAGGAAGGTAGGAAGGTGTTGGACAAACCTGAATCACTTGCTTGAGTCTTCATGTGGCTTCTCACAAGACTCAACTCTCTTCTTTCCACTGATTTCCCAATTGCAGGATAAGCTTCCAGTGGAAGATGTATCTGTTACTGAGTCTCATGGTCTTATTTCAAAGTAAGGGATCTTTCTCACCTCCACCCCACACCCCCATTGTTTGTGTTAACAGCTCTCTTTCTTATTTTCTTTCTCTCTATCTTTCTCTCCTTCCTTCATTCTTCACATCCCAGATTGTCCCTGTTCACTGACCTTCTTCTCTCCCGGTCTCTTCCTTCAGGCGCGATCTCAGCGAGGGTCCGCCAGACTCCCACCGCCGTCTCCAGATTTCCTGGGGAGGGAGTGGGACTGGAGTGCCGTGTGGAGGGCCAGAGTAGCGGTTACATGTTCTGGTACAGACAGGACCTGGGGAAGGAGCTGCGGCTGATGTTTTACTCCGCAGTTACACCAAGTGTGAACTCAGAAGGGACGGTGGAGGGTTTCACTGCCAAACGACCGACTGGTTCCCAGTTCAACCTGGAGTCCTCCAGCCTGCAGGAGAATCGCTCGGCGCTGTATTTCTGTGCCTGGAGTCTGCACAGTGACTCAGAGAGATGGAGCAGTTCAACAAAAACACCAACAGAAACACCTGTTTCAGATAAAAGCCTGCAGCTCTGTATCCTGTTGGGTTTATCTACTGCAGTGTGAACATGTCTTCGACATGAAGAAGACACAGAAAGATGTTCAAGGATGATATCAGAACTGAGAGGTTATAATGATCAGGAAAAGACTGAATAGACTGGGGCTCTTTTCTCCAGAAAAGAGAAGGCTGAGGAGTGACCTGATAGAGCTCTTTAAGATTATGAAACGGGTTTTGATCACATTATTGTGGAGAAGATTTTTTCCATTTGCAGGTGAGACCAGAAAAAGGGGGAGGGGTCATCAATATAAGACAGTCACCAATAAATCCAATTTGGAATTCGGGAGAAACATCTTCACCCAGAGAGTGGGGAGAATGTGGAACTCATTACCACAGGCTGAGAGGAATAGGCAAGATGTATTTAAGCTTGGGGGGATGGGGAAGCTGCATCGGACATGAGGGAGAGAGGAACAGAAGGAGATGCGGCTGGGGGCGAGATGAAGAGGGCGTGGAACGATGTTCGTGTGGACCAAAAAGGCCTACATGGACGTGTCTGGCCGAATGGTCTGTTTCTGTGCTGTAAATTCCCTGCAGCTGGAGCGAGGAGCATGAACACCAACACTGTGGGACTAGTCAGTGGAGCTGGGGAACTGACTCCTGGGTGAGGAGCAGCTTTTCTTTGTGATCCTCATCTAAACCTGTCACAATCTTGCACACCTCTATCAGGTCTCCACTCAATCTCATTTTCTCCAGGTTTTCCAACCTAACCTTGTAACTAAAATCCCCCATCCCTGGAACCATTCTGGTAAATCTCCTCTGCACCCTCTCAAGGAAACTCACCTCCTTCCTAAAGTGTGGTGACCAGAACTGGATGCAATTGTCCAGTTGTGGCCTAACTAGAGCTTTATAAAGATTCAGCATAACTTCCCATATTTTGTAGGCTCTGCCGCTATTTATGAAGCCCAAGATCTCACAGTTTTGCTAATCTCATATGTTTTGCTATTCCCATATTCTTTGCGACTGTTTCGAAGTACAGCCACTGCTGTAATGCAGGAAGTGTGGCAGCCAGTTTCTACAAGGCAAGATCCCACGAACAGACAACGTGCAGAGCCTGCTGAGGTTGTTGTTGAATTTGTTGTTTTTTTCTCCAGCTGAAGTTGTTGTTGACTTTGTTGGTGTTTTTCCTGTTGAAGTTGTTGTTGCATTTGTTGCTTTTTTTCCTGTTGAGGTTGTTGTTGAATTTTTTGGTGTTTTTCCTGTTGAGGTTGTTATTGAAATTGTTGGTGTTTTTCTCCTGCTGAAGTTGTTGTTGAATTTGTTGATGTTTTTCCTGTTGAAGTTGTTGTTGAATTTGATGGTGTTTTCCCTGTTGAGGTTGTTGTTTTGAATTTGTTGTTGTTTTCTCCTGCTGAAGTTATTGTTGAATTTGTTGGTGTTTTTCTTGTTGTTGAATTTGTTGGTGCTTTTCCCCTTGAGGTTGTTGTTGAATTTGTTGGTGTTTTTCTCCTGCTAAAGTTGTTGTTGACTTTGTTGGTGTTTTTCTCCTGTTGAAGTTGTTGTTGATTTTATTCGTACTTTATTTTTCTCCTGTTAAAGTTATTGCTGAGCTTGTTCGTGGGTTATTTTTCTGGTGCAGTTGTTTTTGTATTTTTTCCTGTTTGTCTCCTGCTAAATTTGATGTTGAATCTATTGGTGTTTTTTCTCGATGTTGTTGTTTTTCTCCTGAAGTTATTGTTGAATTTGTTGGTGTTTTTCCTGTTGAGGTTGTTGCTGAATGTTTTGGTGTTTTTCCGTGTTTAACGTGTTTTTAACGTGTTTGACTCCCTGACCACCCGGTGTGATTGTAAATCTGATTGTAAACTGTGTCTTTAAAGTTTTATTGCAGTCTCTGTCTGCTCAACACATCTATGAACGCTGAACATGACCGTCTCAAGAAGGTTTTGATTTTGCTGGAATGACTTTCCCATCTGATCATGGAAATCCAGTGTTTTTGTTCTGGGAGGGAACACTCACTCTTAAATGATTGCTGAGGGATGGTATCAGAAGGGATGTGACTGTGCATGGTGGGTCTGCCCAGCATTCCCCAAACCTCGTGCTGCTCCATTCTTTTCTGGTCAGTGCTTCCACCCTGGATAATCCAGCTCACTCAAATCCTGACAGAGGAAAATGAGAAATCCTGGCAGCAGGAATGGGCCATTCGGCCCATTCAAGCTTGTTCCGCCATTCAGGGAGATCATGGATCATCTACAACTTATTTCCATTTGCCCATCTGGGTTCCATATCATTTAATACCCTCACCTAACATCAATTTAGCAAGCTCTGCTTTGTAATGTCTGATTAACCCCCCTCACACCCCCATCTGTCGAGCTTTTGAGGGAGAAAATTCCAGATTTCCACTACCAGCTGTGTGAACCAGCGTTTCCTGACATCACTCCTGAACAGCCCCACCCCACCTTGCCCTGGACTCCCCCAGCAGAGGAAATTGTTTCTGTCCATTAACACCATCGAATCCTTTAATCATCCTAAATATTTCAATGAGATCACCCTTTAATCTCCTACACTTAAGAGAATATAACATTAGGCCATGCAAACTGTGAAGCTAATTTAACCCTTTTAGACCTGGTGTCATTACCTCCAAGGCTGAGACATCCTTCCTGAGTTTTGATGCACAGAACTGAACATGGTTTCTCCAGAAGGGGTCTAATCCGAGCTGCATACAACAGTAACACAACATCCAGCGCTTTCTATTCCAGCCCCCTTGAGGGAAAAGGGACAATACTCTTTGTTGTAATAGTTACTTAATGTTTTAATTATTTGACCTGGAAACGAACCTGCAGAAAGGTTATTTCAATGAGCAGGAGGTCGCTCTGTGGAACAGGGTCCCAGGGAGACGCTGGAAGCAGATATTACCTGCACATTAGAGAGATTTCACTCAGGGATACAGTTACAGTGTAAGCTGAGTCATGAGGGGTGGTGAGTGTAACATGTTCAGGAGGAACAGGGGAATTCAACAACTACTTCAGGATGGGGGAAAAGAACAACAAATACAACAACGTCAGGAGCAGAACGACACCAACAAATTCAACAACTTCTTCAGGAGAATTAAAAACAAACATCACAACAACTTCAACAGGAAGATTACACCAACAAATCCAACAACAACTTCAGGAAGCAATCACCAACAAATCCAGCAACATTAGGGGAAGCGGGGAGGAAAAAAACAACTACTATTCTCACAACGTCAGCAGGGGAAACACCTACAACTTCACCAACAACTTTAGGGAAGTACATCAAGCAATGCAGCAGCAACTTCAGCTGGGCAAAGACACCAACAGGTTCAACAACAACTTCAGTGAAAAAAACAACAAATACAGCAACAACTTCAGCAGGGGAAAAACACTAACAAATTGAACAACATCAGAAGGGGGTAAAACACTGACAAATGGGGAAATTGCACAACTTGTTGAGGTTGATGGGAATTCGTTCACAAAAGCTCCGAGTATCTGATCAGACCTGGATGATGTAATTGTTGCAAACAAAGCCCATTTCAGCCTCAATGTGGAAAGGGGAGAGGGAGATTCATAAAAGGGGCTCAAAGATCTTCTACCAGCACGTAAATAGTAAGTGAGTAGTAAGAGGTAAAGAGGGGTCAAGTAAGGACGGAGAGAGTAATATGTGCTTTGAGGCACAGGGCAAAGCTAATATACTTAATGAGAACTTTGTATCAGTGTTCCCGAAGGAACTGGAGGCTGAAAATTATCTATAGAAGCAGAGAGAGTAGAGGCAATGGATAGGATAACAATTGAGAGCTGGTACTAAAAGGGCTGGCTATGCTTTGGGTGGATAAGTCACCTGGTTCAGATAACTTGCATCACAGGTTGTGAAAGGAAGTGGAGGGTAGAGATAGAAGAAGGGCTTGCCGTCATCTTCAAATCTTCCCTGGTTATGGGGGAGGTGCCAGAGACGACAGAGTGGCAAACCCTTATTGAAGAAAGGGTGTAAGGACAGTCCGAGCAACTACAGGCCACTTAGTTTAACATCAGTGATGGGTTTGGTTCTAGAAACAATAATCAGAGAAAAATCAATAGACGGTTGGAGAGGTTCGAGTTTAATTAAGGGTAGCCAGCATGGATTTTCAAAAGGCTGAACATTATTGACTAATCTAATTGAATTCTTTGATGAAGCAACAGAGAAGGTCGATGGAGTGAATGTGGTGGATGTTGTTTATGTGGATTTTAAGAAAGCGTTTGACAAGGTACCCCATAAAATGCTGGTTAACACAACTGAGGCTCATGGATGAGAGGGTCAGTGTTCATTTGGGTGAAAAAGTGCCGTCAGGACAGGAAACAGCGAATCGTAGTAAATGGTTGCTTTTTTGACTGAGGGATGGTAGTCACTGGTGTTCCCCCATGGGTCAGTGCTGGGACCACTGCTTTTTCTGCAACATATAAATGACTTGGATCTTGAAATACAGAGCAGAATCTCAAAATTTGCTCTCCACACCAAACCTGGAGGTGCAGCAAACAGTGAAGATGATATGAACTGCCTGGATCAGGTCATAGATAGACGAGCAGAATGGGCAGAAAGGTGACCAATGGAATTTCATTCTGACAAGTGTGAGGTGATGCATTTTAGCAGAAGGAATAGGGAGAGACAATATATACTTAATGGCACAGTTGTAAAGAGTGTGCAGGGACAGAGGGACCTGGGGGTGTATGTGCACACATCTTTGAAAATGGCAGGACATAGTGAGAGCTTGGTTAGGAAAGCATGTGGGATCTTGGGCTTCATAAATAAAGGCATTGGGTACAGATAACTCAGACAAGGAAAACTGGTTCCCATTAACTAATGGTACAATAAGGAGGTTGAAGGTTTGGGTTAGAGATGCAGGGAATATAAGGAAGAATTTTATTTGCACTAAGGGTGTTAATGACCTGGAACTCACTGCCCACAGGATGGTGGAAGCGAAGATGATCAATGACTTCAAGAGATAGTCGGATAGCCACCTGAGAGAAATAGACTTACAGGGCTACAGGGATCGAGCCAGGGGAGTGCACTGATTGCACAGCACCGTGGAGAGCCAGCATGGACCCGATGTTCCGAATGGCCTTCTTCAGTGCCGTAAATGACTCGATGACTCCTTCAAAAGAAGCAACCCTTGACTCCTCTGTCCTTACAAAATACTGACCCATCTCCAACCTCCCTTTCCTCTCCGAAATCCTGGAACAAGCTGTGCCCAGCTTTCCCAGAATTCCATGTTTGAATCCATCAGCCCCTAGCTATGGTTCTGATATTAATCCCAGCCATATCAGTAATGGGTCAGTATTTGACAATAGCCTATCAATAACTCCCTCAGATATACAGATTAATGCTTCGAGAAATACACCCTTGGCAATGTTTGACTTGAAATTTAAATACAGAGCCCATCGCAGTCCCATCATTGTCCCAATGTTAGGGTGTGACCAGCAGTCAGTCTCTGGTCCATTGATAGCTGGGCAGAGGCTTCACAATGTCACATTTCCTGGTTACACAGCGACTCTCACAGCTCTCTCCCTCTCTCTCTCTCTCCCTCTCTGGCTGTCTTCACTCTTGTTTGCCTATGTACCTGAATATGTACCGGTGCCTTTTCGGGAGATCCTATCTGTGCCTCTGATCTAAACAGTCCATTGTCCTCAGTCTGTGAGACTCATCTGACTGGCACGACATCAGTACTGGGTCATATTGTGGCAATGTGCTCTGTATCCTCTCAGATTAATGGACACTGAGTATCCGACAGAAAATATTCACAGGATAAATACCTCCCATATCAGTAATGTGTCAGTTTTGAGCAATAGGCTGTGTATATTAGAACATAAATGGACACTGAGTGTCCCAGACAGATCATTCTCACGATAAAGTGCTTCAATATGTCAGCAACCGTCCAGGACCCCAAACTCTCCTTCCAGGTGAAACAGCGATTCACTTGGACTTTCAATATCAAATAGAAAGAGGGAGTTATTGACAGGCTATTTTATATCGTCCCTCACGACCACCTGCCAAAGTGCGTCACAGCCAATGAAATGCTTGTTTTGCTGCAGTGTAGTCACTGTTGTAATGTAAGAATCATGGCAGCTGATTTGTGCACAGCAAGCTCCCACAAACAGCAATGTGAGAATGACCAGGTAATCTATTTTAATGACGTTGATGGAGGGATAATTATTGGCCAGGACACCAAGGAGAACTCCCCTGCTGTTCTTCAAAATAGTCCAATGGGATCGTTTATATCCACGGGAGTAAGAGGATGGAGTCTCTGTTTAATGTGACATCTGAAAGAGGGCATCCTGACAGTGCAGCACTCACTCAGTACAGACCCTCTGACAGTGCAGCACTCCCTCAGTACTGCCCCTCTGAAAGTGCAGCGCTCCCTCAGTACTGACGCTCCGACAATGTAACATTCCCTCAGTACTGACCTTCCAACAGTGCAGCACTCCCTCAGTACTGAAAATAACTTTCCTTTCAGTGCAGCAGCTTTTTCGGGAGCAGAGTGTGAGCGAGTGAGCAGCTGGGAAAGTCAGTTTGAAAGTAAATTTAATTTCCTTTTGTTTTTCGGCGGAGGCCGGGGGCTGCTGGGTAAGTAAAACACTATATATTTGGGCGGTTTAAAATAACTTTCCTTTCAGTGCAGCAGCTTTTTCGGGAGCAGAGTGTGAGCGAGTGAGCAGCTGGGAAAGTCAGTTTGAAAGTAAATTTAAAATCCTTTTGTTTTTCGGCGGAGGCCAGGGGCTGCTGGGTAAGTAAAACACTATATATTTGGGCGGTTTAAAATAACTTTCCTTTCAGTGCAGCAGCTTTTTCGGGAGCAGAGTGTGAGCGAGTGAGCAGCTGGGAAAGTCAGTTTGAAAGTAAATTTAATTTCCTTTTGTTTTTCCGCGGAGGCCAGGGGGCTGCTGGGTAAGTAAAACACTATATAATTGGGCGGTTTAAAATAACTTTCCTTTCAGTGCAGCAGCTTTTTCGGGAGCAGAGTGTGAGCGAGTGAGCAGCTGGGAAAGTCAGTTTGAAAGTAAATTTAAAATCCTTTTGTTTTTCGGCGGAGGCCAGGGGGCTGCTGGGTAAGTAAAACACTATATATTTGGGCGGTTTAAAATAACTTTCCTTTCAGTGTAGCAGCTTTTTCGGGAGCAGAGTGTGAGCGAGTGAGCAGCTGGGAAAGTCAGTTTGAAAGTAAATTTAAAATCCTTTTGTTTTTCGGCGGAGGCCGGGGGCTGCTGGGTAAGTAAAACACTATATATTTGGGCGGTTTAAAATAACTTTCCTTTCAGTGCAGCAGCTTTTTCGGGAGCAGAGTGTGAGCGAGTGAGCAGCTGGGAAAGTCAGTTTGAAAGTAAATTTAATTTCCTTTTGTTTTTCCGCGGAGGCCAGGGGGCTGCTGGGTAAGTAAAACACTATATATTTGGGCGGTTTCTGAACCCGAGATACCACACTTGTAGTGTCTCCCACCCGCCCTCCTCCTCTAACCAAAAAAAAAGGACTCGGTGGGGTGTTTATAAGGTAAGGCTTTTTCGATTTCTCTGGTTTTATTGTGATTGGTAAAAACTTTTCGTTCCTTTTTCATTTAACTAAGTTTAAACTTAAGATTAAAAATGGCAGGAGATCTCAGACCCGTATCATGCTCCTCTTGCTCAATGTGGGAGCTCAGGGACATGGCTGATGACCCTGACTCCTTCACGTGCAGGAATTGTGTCCAGCTGCAGCTCTTGTTAGACCGCATGACGGCTCTCGAGCTGCGGATGGACTCACTTTGGAGCATGCGCGATGCTGAGGAGGTCGTGGATAGCACGTTTAGTGAATTGGTCACACCGCAGATTAGGATTGCTGAGGGAGAAAGGGAATGGGTGACCAAAAGGCAGAGAAAGAGCAGGAAGGCAGCTCAGGAGTCCCCTGCGGTCATCTCCCTCCAAAACAAGTATACCGTTTTGGATACTGTTGAGGGAGATGGCTCACCAGGGGAAGGCAGCAGTAGCCAGGTCCATGGCACCGTGGCTGGCTCTGCTGTTCAGAAGGGCGGGAAAAAGAGTGGAAGGGCTATAGTCGTAGGGGATTCGATTGTAAGGGGAGTAGATAGGCGGTTCTGTGGTCGAAAACGAGGCTCCCGAATGGTATGTTGCCTCCCAGGTGCACGGGTCAGGGACGTCTCAGATCGGCTGCAGAACATTCTAAAGGGGGAGGGTGAACAGCCAGTTGTCATTGTGCACATAGGCACTAATGATATAGGTAAAAAACGGGATGAGGTCCTACAAGCAGAGTTTAGGGAGTTAGGAGCCAAGTTAAAAAGTAGGACCTCAGAGGTAGTAATCTCAGGATTACTACCAGTGCCACGTGATCGTCAGAGTAAAAATGAAAGAATAGTCAGGATGAATGCATGGCTTGAGAGATGGTGCAGGAAGGAGGGGTTCAGATTTTTGGGACATTGGGACCAGTTCTGGGGGAGGTGGGACTATTACAAATTGGACGGTCTACACCTGGGCCGGACTGGAACCAATGTCCTTGGAGGTGCTTTTGCTAACGCTGTTGGGGAGGGTTTAAACTAATGTGGCAGGGGGATGGGAACCAATTGAGGTCAGTTGACAGTAAGGAGGTAGTAACAAAAGCCTGTAAGGAACTAGATAATGAAGTCAGTGTGACTAAGGGGAAGAGCAGGCAGGGAGCAGATGATGAATATAAAGGGACTGGTGGTCTGAGGTGCATTTGTTTTAATGCAAGAAGTGTAGTAGGTAAGGCAGATGAACTTAGGGCTTGGATTAGTACCTGGGAGTATGAAGTTATTGCTATTACTGAGACTTGGTTGAGGGAAGGGCATGATTGGCAACTAAATATCCCAGGATATCGATGCTTCAGGCGGGATAGAGAGGGAGGTAAAAGGGGTGGAGGAGTTGCATTACTGGTCAAAGAGGATATCACAGCTGTGCTGAAGGAGGGCACTATGGAGGACTCGAGCAGTGAGGCAATATGGACAGAACTCAGAAATAGGAAGGGTGCGGTAACAATGTTGGGGCTGTACTACAGGCCTCCCAACAGCGAGCGTGAGATAGAGGTACAAATATGTAAACAGATTATGGAAAGATGTAGGAGCAACAGGGTGGTGGTGATAGGAGATTTTAATTTTCCCAACATTGACTGGGATTCACTTAGTGTTAGAGGTCCAGATGGAGCAGAATTTGTAAGGAGCATCCAGGAGGGTTTTCTAGAGCAGTATGTAAATAGTCCAACTCGGGAAGGGGCCATACTGGACCTGGTGTTGGGGAATGAGCCCGGCCAGGTTGTTGAAGTTTCAGTAGGGGACTACTTTGGGAATAGTGATCACAATTCCGTAAGCTTTAAAATACTCATGGACAAAGACGAGAATGGTCCTAAAGGAAGAGTGCTAAATTGGGGGAAGGCCAACTATACCAAAATTCGGCAGGAGCTGGGAAATGTAGATTGGGAGCAGCTGTTTGAAGGTAAATCCACATGTGATATGTGGGAGGCTTTTAAAGAGAGGTTGATTAGCGTGCAGGAGAGACATGTTCCTGTGAAAATGAGGGACAGAAATGGCAAGATTAGGGAACCATGGATGACAGGTGAAATTGTGAGACTAGCTAAGAGGAAAAAGGAAGCATACATAAGGTCTCGGCGGCTGATGAAAGACGAAGCTTTGAAAGAATATCGGGAATGTAGGACCAATCTGAAACGAGGAATTAAGAGGGCTAAAAGGGGTCATGAAATATCTTTAGCAAACAGGGTTAAGGAAAATCCCAAAGCCTTTTATTCATATATAAGGAGAAAGAGGGTAACTAGAGAAAGGATTGGCCCACTAAAGGACAAAGGAGGAATGTTATGCTTGGACTCAGAGAAAATGGGTGAGATTCTAAACGAGTACTTTGCATCGGTATTCACCGAGGAGAGGGACATGACGGATGTTGAGGTTAGGAACAGATGTTTGATTACTCTAGGTCAAGTCGGCATAAGGAGGGAGGAAGTGTTGGGTATTCTAAAGGGCATTAAGGTGGACAAGTCCCCAGGTCCGGATGGGATCTATCCCAGGTTACTGAGGGAAGCGAGAGAGGAAATAGCTGGGGCCTTAACAGATATCTTTGCAGCATCCTTAAACACGGGTGAGGTCCCGGAGGACTGGAGAATTGTTAATATTGTCCCCTTGTTTAAGAAGGGTAGCAGGGATAATCCAGGTAATTATAGACCGGTGAGCCTGACGTCAGTGGTAGGGAAGATGCTGGAGAAGATACTGAGGGATAGGATCTATTCCCATTTGGAAGAAAATGGGCTCATCAGTGATAGGCAACATGGTTTTGTGCAGGGAAGGTCATGTCTTACCAACTTAATAGAATTCTTTGAGGAAGTGACAAAGTTGATTGATGAGGGAAGGGCTGTCGATGACATATACATGGACTTCAGTAAGGCGTTTGATAAGGTTCCCCATGGCAGGCTGATGGAGAAAGTGATAGCTGATGGAGAAAGTGATGGAGAAAGTGAAAGAGAAAGGAATAGCTTGATGGATGTTTAAAATAGAGGCTATTGCCTCTGGATCTCTCCTGATGTTTCCATCTCCATACCTATCTCCTATATGTTTGTGCACACAGCAGTGAAGGATTACATCAAATTCATATATCTTACATTCTCCCTTTCAATCCACCCCAACAATCTCTCTCTCTCTCTCCAACCCTGTCCCTCTCTACTGCCCGCTCTCTGTCTGCATATCTAACCCTCTCTCCCTCTGTCTCACTCCTAGTGTCAGAGAGAGCAGGAGGAAGAGACGGAGAGAGGAAGACAGAGAGAGAATTTAGAAGGAACTGTACTCTGTTCCTAAGCTGAACCTGCACTCGGAGTGTTTGAGGGGCTACATTAATCGGCCGTGTACAGTCCTTTATCTGGCTGTGAAGAAGCAGAGCATGTTCAGGACTCAACGGGTCAAAGGGAACGATTCACTCCTGTCTGCTACGGGAAAGAGAGACTGACCTTAACATCAATGCCGCGTTTGACCGAGTGTGACAGCGAGGAGACCGAGTAAAACTGAAGTCAGTGGGAATCTGCTGGTTGGAATTATACTGAGCACAAAGGAAGATGGTTGTGGTTGTTGGAGGTCAATCATCTCAGTTCCAGGACATCACTGCAGAATAATAGAGACAAGGTAGATGAAAACTTTCTGTCTGCCATAAAAAGTGAAATGGTCAAACAATGTTGTTATTGGAGAGGTCTGGCCTCTATCTGATTCCATTCAGACAGACAGACAGATATCAGTATAAATGAAGACATATATTTGCCTGGGTTAGAGATGGAAGACTGAACATTCCCTTCGGTCTTGTTACTACCTATCAGCAGCTGTGTACAATTTCTAATTGCACTGGTTTGATGTGGGTAATATTTATGTTTGTAAGGATGGGGTGAATCTTATAACAATCTCCCCGAGATGAAGTGGGATTGAGGGATTGGAGTAAAGGTCAGTAACAGTGCAATGCACTTTACACGACTGAGTAACAAACATTGTTGTGTTAAAGTTTAATAAATCACACTTGTGTTGCAAAGAACAAATAAAGAACAAAGAACAAAGAACAGTACAGCACAGGAACAGGCCATTCGGCCCTCCAAGCCTGCGCCGAACTAGATGCCTGCCGAAACTAACATCTTCTGCACTTCCGGGGCCCATATCCCTCTATTCCCTTCCTATTCATATATTTGTCAAGATTTCTCTTAAATGTCACTATCGTATCTGCTTCCACCACCTCCCCTGGCAGCAAGTTCCAGGCACTCACCACCCTCTGCAAAAAATTTGCCTCGCACATCCCCTCTAAACTTTGCCCCTCGCACCTTAAACCTATGTCCCCTAGTAACTGACTCTTCCACCCTGGGAAAAAGCTTCTGACTATCCACTCTGTCCATGCCGCTCATAACTTTGTAAACCTCTATCATGTCGCCCCTCCACCTCCATCGTTCCAGTGAAAATAATCCGAGTTTTTCCAACCTGTCCTCTAGCTAATGCCCTCCAGACCAGGCAACATCCTGGTAAACCTTCTCTGTACCTTCTCCAAAGCCTCCAAGTCCTTCTGGTAGTGTGGCGACCAGAATTTCATTTAGTATTCTCAGTGTGGCCTAACTAAGGTTCTATACAGCTGCAACATGACTTGCCAATTTTTATACTCTATGCCCTGACTGATGAAGGCAAGCATGCCGTCTGCCTTCTTGACTACCTTATCCACCGGCGTTGCCACTTTCAGTGACCTGTGGACCTGTACGCCCAGATCTCTCTGCCTGTCAATACTCCAAAGGGTTCTGCCATTTACTGTATACCTCCCACCTGCATTAGACCTTCCAAAATACATTACCTCACATTTGTCCGGATTAAACTCCATCTGCTATTTCTCCACCCATGTCTGCAACCGATCTATGTCCTGCTGTATCCTTTGACAATCCTCATTATTATCCGCAACTCCACCAACCTTTGTGTCGTCCGCAATTGCTGATATATATTTTTTAATGATATGGATTGTTTTTCTCACAGGATTTTCGATTGTAATTTCCTTTATTTTGGCTGATGTATAGAATATAAGGGCAGGGAGGTTATGCTGGAACTGCATAAAACACTAGTTAGACCACAGCTAGAGAACTGTGTACAGTTCGGGTCAGCACATTACAGGAAGGATGTGATCACACTAGCGAGGGTACAGAGTAGATTTACAAGGGATGTTGTCAGGAATGGAGAATTTTAGCTATGAGGAAAGATTGGACAGGCTGGTGTTGTTTTCTTTGAAACAGAGGAGGCTGAGGGGAGATTTAATGGAGGTGTGTAAAATGATGATGGGCCCAGATTGAGTGGATCGGAAGGACCGATGGAGAATAACCCAAGCTCTCCAATACATCCATATACCTGAAGGAACTGAAATAAAGACAGAGAGAACGAGGGACAGAGAGAGATAGAGGGGGAGAGATATAGAGAGTCTCAGCGACAGAGAGATAGGGCAAGGAGTGATAGGGGGGTAAAGAGAGAGAGAGAAGGAGAGAGAGAAGGAGAGAGAGGGACAGACAAAGAGAAGGAGAGAGGGAGTGACAGAGAGGGAATGATAGCTGGAGGGACAGAGAGAGACACAGAGAGAGAGGCAGAGACAGAGATAGCAGGAGAGAGACGGAAAGACAGAAAGGGAATGACAGATGGAGGGCCATACAGAGAGACAGAGAGAGTGGCAGAGACAAAGATAGAAGGAGAGCGAGCGAGTATCAGGAAGGGAAAGACAAATTGAGGGACAGAGAGAGAGACAGAGAGAGAAGGAGAGAGATGGAGTGACAGGGAGGGAAGGATAGATGGAGGGATAGAGAGACGGAGAGACAGAGAGGGAAAGACAGATGGAGGGACAGAGAGAGAGACAGAGAGAGTGGCAGAGACAGAAATAGAAGGAAAGAGAGGGATTGCCAGGAAGGAAAGGACAGATGGAGAGACAGAGTGAGAGACAGAGAGAGAAGGAGAGAGATGGAGTGACAGGGAGGGAAGGACAGATGGAGGGATAGAGAGAGAGACAGAGAGCGAGACAGAGACAGAGTTAGAAGGAGACAGAGGGAGTGACGGGGTGGTGGAGGGAGACAGATGAAGAGACAGAGAGAGAGAGAAGGAGAGAGATGGAGAGACAGGGAGGCAAAGACAGATGGAGAGACAGAGAATGAGAGGCAGAGATGGAAGGAGAGAGATGGCGTGACAGGCAGGGAAAGACAGATGGAGAGACAGAGAGGAAGACAGAGAGAGAAGGAGAGAGAGGGAGTGTCAGGGAGAGAAAGACAGATGGAGGGACAGAATGTGAGGGAGAGAGATAGAAGGAGAGGGTGGGAGTGACACAGAGGGTAATACAGATGGAGGGACAGAGAGAGAGACAGATATAGAGATAAAAGGAGTGAGAGTGAGTGACAGGGAGTGGGAAAGACAGATGGAGAGACAGAGAGAGAGAGACGGAGAGATGGAGAGAGATGGAGTGACTGGCAGGGAAAGATAGATGGAGCGACAGATAGAAAGACAGAGAGAGAAGGAGAGAGAGGGAGTGTCAGGGAGGGAAGGACATATGGAGGGATAGAGTGAGAGACAGAGAGACAAGGAGAGAGAGGGAGTGTCAAAGAGGGAAGGGCAGATGGAGAGACAGAGAGATAGAGACAGTGATGGAAGGAGAGAGAGGGAGGGACAGAGAGGGAAAGACAGATGGAGGGTAAGAGAGAGAGTGAGAGAAATAGAAGGAGAGAGATGGAGTGACAATGAGGGAAGGACAGATGGAGGGACAGAGGGAGAGAGACAGAGATGGAAGGAGAGAGATGGAGTGACGGAGGGGGGGGGGAGAAGACAGATGGAGGGACAGAGAGAGAGAGAGACAGAGACAGAAGGAGAGATATGGAGAGACAGAGAGGGAAAGAGAGATGGAGAGACAGAGAGTGAGAGGCCGTGATGGAAGGTGAGAGATGCAGTGACAGGCAGGGAAAGACAGATGGAGAGACAGAGAGAAAGACAGAGAGAGAAGGACAGAGAGGGTGTGACAGGGAGGGAAGGACAGATGGAGGGATAGAGAGAGAGAGACAGAGACAGAGTTAGAAGGAGAAAGAGGGAGTGACGAGGTGGGGGGGGGAGACAGATGGTGAGACAGTGAGAGAGAGAGAAGGAGAGAGATGGAGAGACAGAGAGGGAAATACAGATGGAGAGACAGAGAGAAAGACAGAGAGAGAAGTACAGAGAGGGAGTGTCAGGGAGAGAAAGACAGATGGAGGGCCAGTGTGTGAGGGAGAGAGATAGAAGGAGAGGGTGGGAGTGACAGAGAGGGTAATACAGATGGAGGGACAGAGAGAGAGACAGAGATAGAGATAAAAGGAGAGAGAGTGAGTGACAGGGGGTGGGAAAGACAGATGGAGAGACAGAGAGAGAGAGACGGAGAGAAGGAGAGAGATGGAGTGAGGGGGAGGGAAGGACAGATGGAGGGACAGAGAGTGAGAGGCAGAGATGGAAGGAGAGAGAGGGAGTGTCAGGGAGAGAAAGACAGATGTAGGGACAGAGTGAGAGAGACGGAGAGAAGGAGAGAGATGGAGTGAGAGGGAGGGAAGGACAGATGGAGGGGCAGAGAGAGAGATACAGAGATAGAAGGAGAGAGAGGGTGGGACTGAGAGGGAAGACAGATGGAGGGACAGAGAGAGAGAGAGATAGATAGATAGAAGGAGAGAGATGGAGTGACAGGGAAGGAAGGACAGATGGAGGGACAGAGAGAGAGAGAGAGAGACAGCGATAGAAGGAGAGAGATGGAGTGACAGTGTGGGAAGGACGATGGAAGGATAGAGTGAGAGACAGAGAGGCAAGGAAAGAGAGGGAGTTTCAGGGAGGGAATGGCAGATGGAGGGATAGAGAGAGAGACAGAGATAGAAGGAGAGAGAGGGAGGGACAGAGAGGGAAAGACAGATGGAGGGAAAGAGAGAGAGATAGAAGGAGAGAGATGGAGTGACAATGAGGGAAGGACAGATGGAGGGACAGAGGGAGAGAGACAGAGATAGAAGGAAAGATATGCAGAGATAGAGAGGGAAAGAGAGTTGGAGAGACAGAGAGTGAGAGGCCGTGATGGAAGGTGAGAGAGGGAGTGACAGGCAGGGAAAGACAGATGGAGAGCCAGAGAGAGAGACAGAGCGAGAAGGAGAGAGAGGGTGTGACAGGGAGGGAAGGATAGATGGAGGGATTGAGAGAGAGAGACAGAGATAGAAGCAGAGAGTGGGTGTGACAGGGAGGGAAAGAGAAGTGGAGGGACAGAGAGATAGACAGGGATAGAGATAGAAGGAGAGAGAGGGTGTGACGCGGAGGGGAAGACAGATGGAGGGATAGAGTGAGAGGCAGAGAGAGAAGGAGAGAGATGATGTGACAGGGAGGGAAGGACAGATGGAGGGATAGAGAGAGAGACAGAGAGCGAGGCAGAGACAGAGTTAGAAAGAGAAAGAGGGGGTGACGGGGTGGGGGGGAGACAGATGAAGAGACAGAGAGAGAGAGAAGGAGAGAGATGGAGAGACAGAGAGGGAAAGACAGATGGAGAGACAGAGAGTGAGAGGCAGAGATGGAAGGAGAGAGAGGGAGTGTCAGGGAGAGAAAGACAGATGGAGGGACAGAGTGTGAGGGAGAGAGATAGAAGAAGAGGGTGGGAGTGACAGAGAGGGTAATATAGATGGAGGGACAGAGAGAGAGACAGAGATAGAGATAAAAGGAGTGAGAGTGAGTGACAGGGGGTGGGGAAGACAGATGGAGAGACAGAGAGAGAGAGACGGAGAGAAGGAGAGAGATGGAGTGAGGGGGAGGGAAGGACAGATGGAGGGACAGAGAGTGAGAGGCAGAGATGGAAGGAGAGAGAGGGAGTGTCAGGGAGGGAAAGACAGATGTAGGGACAGAGTGAGAGAGACGGAGAGAAGGAGAGAGATGGAGTGAGAGGGAGGGAAGGACAGATGGAGGGGCAGAGAGAGAGATACAGAGATAGAAGGAGAGAGAGGGTGGGACTGAGAGGGAAGACAGATGGAGGGACAGAGAGAGAGAGAGATAGATAGATAGAAGGAGAGAGATGGAGTGACAGGGAAGGAAGGACAGATGGAGGGACAGAGAGAGAGAGAGAGAGACAGCGATAGAAGGAGAGAGATGGAGTGACAGTGTGGGAAGGACGATGGAGGGATAGAGTGAGAGACAGAGAGGCAAGGAAAGAGAGGGAGTTTCAGGGAGGGAATGGCAGATGGAGGGATAGAGAGAGAGACAGAGATAGAAGGAGAGAGAGGGAGGGACAGAGAGGGAAAGACAGATGGAGGGAAAGAGAGAGAGATAGAAGGAGAGAGATGGAGTGACAATGAGGGAAGGACAGATGGAGGGACAGAGGGAGAGAGACAGAGATAGAAGGAAAGATATGCAGAGATAGAGAGGGAAAGAGAGTTGGAGAGACAGAGAGTGAGAGGCCGTGATGGAAGGTGAGAGAGGGAGTGACAGGCAGGGAAAGACAGATGGAGAGCCAGAGAGAGAGACAGAGCGAGAAGGAGTGAGAGGGTGTGACAGGGAGGGAAGGATAGATGGAGGGATTGAGAGAGAGAGACAGAGATAGAAGCAGAGAGTGGGTGTGACAGGGAGGGAAAGAGAAGTGGAGGGACAGAGAGATAGACAGGGATAGAGATAGAAGGAGAGAGAGGGTGTGACGCGGAGGGGAAGACAGATGGAGGGATAGAGTGAGAGGCAGAGAGAGAAGGAGAGAGATGGAGTGACAGGGAGGGAAGGACAGATGGAGGGATAGAGAGAGAGACAGAGAGCGAGGCAGAGACAGAGTTAGAAAGAGAAAGAGGGAGTGACGGGGTGGGGGGGGAGACAGATGAAGAGACAGAGAGAGAGAGAAGGAGAGAGATGGAGAGACAGAGAGGGAAAGACAGATGGAGAGACAGAGAGTGAGAGGCAGAGATGGAAGGAGAGAGAGGGAGTGTCAGGGAGAGAAAGACAGATGGAGGGACAGAGTGTGAGGGAGAGAGATAGAAGGAGAGGGTGGGAGTGACAGAGAGGGTAATATAGATGGAGGGACAGAGAGAGAGACAGAGATAGAGATAAAAGGAGTGAGAGTGAGTGACAGGGGGTGGGGAAGACAGATGGAGAGACAGAGAGAGAGAGACGGAGAGAAGGAGAGAGATGGAGTGACTGGGAGGGAAGGACAGATGGAGCGACAGATAGAAAGACAGAGAGAGAAGGAGAGAGAGGGAGTGTCAAAGAGGGAAGGGCAGATGGAGAGACAGAGAGATAGAGACAGTGATAGAAGGAGAGAGAGGGAGGGACAGAGAGGGAAAGACAGATGGAGGGTAAGAGAGGGAGTGAGAGAGATAGAAGGAGAGAGATGTAGTGACAATGAGGGAAGGACAGATGGAGGGACAGAGGGAGAGAGACAGAGATAGAAGCAGAGAGATGGCGTGACGGAGGGGGGGAGAAGACAGATGGAGGGACAGAGAGAGAGAGACAGAGATAGAAGGAGAGATATGGAGAGACAGAGAGTGAGAGGCAGTGATGGAAGGTGAGAGATGGAGTTACAGGCAGGGAAAGACAGATGGAGAGACAGAGAGAAAGACAGAGAGAGAAGGACAGAGAGGGTGTGACAGGGAGGGAAGGGCAGATGGAGGGATTGAGAGAGAGAGACAGAGATAGAAGCAGACAGTGGGAGTGACAGGGCGGGAAAGAGAAGTGGAGGGACAGAGAGAGAGACAGAGATAGAGATAGAAGGAGAGAGAGGGTGTGACGGGGAGGGGAAGACAGATGGAGAGACAGAGAGAGAGAGACAGAGAGAGAAGGAGAGAGGGGGAGTGACAGGGAGGGAAGGACAGATGGTGGGATAGAGAGACGGAGAGACAGAGAGGGAAAGACAGATGGAGGGACAGAGAGAGAGAGACAGAGAGAGTGGCAGAGACAGAGATAGAAGGAAAGAGAGGGATTGCCAGGAAGGAAAGGACAGATGGAGGGACAGAGTGAGAGACAGAGAGAGAAGGAGAGAGATGGAGTGACTGGGAGGGAAGGACAGATGGAGGGACAGAGAGTGAGAGGCAGAGATGAAATGAGAGAGAGGGAGTGACAGGCAGGGAAAGATAGATGGAGCGACAGATAGAAAGACAGAGAGAGAAGGAGAGAGAGGGAGTCACAGAGAGGGAAAGACTGTTGGAGGGACAGAGAGTGAGAGGCAGAGATGGAAGGAGAGAGAGGGAGTGTCAGGGAGAGAAAGACAGATGTAGGGACAGAGTGAGAGAGACGGAGAGAAGGAGAGAGATGGAGTGACAGGGAGGGAAGGACAGATGGAGGGGCAGAGAGAGAGAGATACAGAGATAGAAGGAGAGAGAGGGAGGGACTGAAAGGGAAAGACAGATGGAGGGACAGAGAGAGAGAGAGAGATAGATAGAAGGAGAGAGATGGAGTGACAGGGAGGGAAGGACAGATGGAGGGACAGAGAGAGAGAGAGACAGCGATAGAAGGAGAGAGATGGAGTAACAGGGAGGGAAGGACAGATGGAGGGATGGAGTGAGAGACAGAGATAGATGAGAGAGAGGGTGTGTCTGGGTGGGAAAGACAGATGGAGGGACAGAGTGAGAGACAGAGAGAGAAGGAGAGAGGTGGTGTGTCAGGAAGGGAAAGGCAGATGGAGCGACAGAGTGGGAGACAGAGCGAGAAGGAGAGAGATGGAGTGACAGGGAGGGAAGGACTGATGGAGGGATAGAGAGAGAGAGAGAGAGATAGAAGGGGAGAGAGGTAGTGTCAGGGAGGGAAAGGCAGGTGGAGAGACAGAGAGAGAGAGAAAGACACATGGAAGGAGAGAGAGGGAGTCACAGAGAGGGGAAGACTGTTGGAGGGATAGAGAGAGACAGAGATAGAAGGAGAGAGAGGGAGTGTCAGGGAGGGAAAGACAGATGGAGGGACAGAGAGAGAGGCAGAGAGAGAAGGAGAGAGATGGAGTGACAGGGAGGGAAGGACAGATGGAGGGACAGAGAGAGAGGCAGAGAGAGAAGGAGAGAGATCGGGTGATGGTGGGGGCGGGAGCGGCGAGACTGATGGAGTGACAGAGAGAGAAGGAGAGAGTGGGAGAGACAGAGTGAAAGACAGATGGAGAGAAAGAGAGAGAGAGGCAGAGATGCAAGCAGTGAGGGAGTCACAGGTAGGGAAAGACAGATGGACAGACAGAGAGAGAGACAGAGAAAAAAGGGAGAGAGAGGGAGTGTCAGGGAGGGAAAGACAGATGGCGGGACAGAGAGAGAGGGAGAGATAGAAGGAGAGAGAGGGAGAGACAGAGAGGGAAAGACAGATGGAGGGATAGAGAGAGACAGAGATAGAAGGAGAGAGAGGGAGTGTCAGGGAGGGAAAGACAGATGGAGGGACAGAGAGAGAGACAGAGAGAGAAGAAGAGAGAGGGAGTGTCAGGGAGGGAAAGACAGATGCAGGGACAGAGAGAGAGAGACAGAGAAAAAAGGGAGAGAGAGGGAGTGTCAGGGAGGGAAAGACAGATGGCGGGACAGAGAGAGAGGGAGAGATAGAAGGAGAGAGAGGGAGAGACAGAGAGGGAAAGACAGATGGAGGGATAGAGAGAGACAGAGATAGAAGGAGAGAGAGAGGGAGTGTCAGGGAGGGAAAGACAGATGGAGGGACAGAGAGAGAGACAGAGAGAGAAGGAGAGAGATGGAGTGACAGGGAGGGAAGGACAGATGGAGGGATAGAGAGAGAGACAGAGAGCGAGGCAGAGACAGAGTTAGAAGGAGAAAGAGGGAGTGACGATGTGGGGGGGGAGACAGATGAAGAGACAGAGAGAGAGAGAAGGAGAGAGATGGAGAGACAGAGATGGAAAGACAGATGGAGAGACCGAGAGTGAGAGGCAGAGATGGAATGAGAGAGGGGGTGAGACAGAGAGGGAAATACAGATGGAGGGACAGAGAGAGAGCGATAGATAGAAGGAGAGAGGGGGTGAGACAGAGAGGGAAATACAGATGGAGGGACAGAGAGAGAGCGATAGATAGAAGGAGAGAGTGGGAGAGACAGAGAGGGAAAGACAGATGGAGGGACAGAGAGAGACAGAGATAGAAGGAGAGAGACGGAGTGACAGGGAGGGAAGGACAGATGGAGGGACAGAGAGAGAGAGACAGAGAGAGAAGGAGTGAGGGAGATTGACAGGAATGGAAGGGCAGATGGAGGGATAGAAAGAGAGAGAGGCAGAGATAGAAGGAGAGAGAGGGAGTGACAGAGAGGTAAAGATAGATGGAGGGACTGAGGGATACAGAGAGAGAGGAAGAGACAGAGATAGAAGGAGAGAGAGGGACATAGAGGGAGGGATCAAGAAAGAAGGAAATATGGTTGAAACCATTGCTGTATTGGGAGCGAGGGAGGAAGGGAGAGATGAAAAGAAAGAGAGACGGGGAAACAGAAAGGGAGAAATGGTGTCATAGAGACACAGACAGAGTTATGGACAGAGGCAGTGAAAGAGAGGGAGAGAGGGAGAGACAGAGAGAGAGAAAGAGGGAGAGACAGAGATAGAAGGAGAGAGAGGGAGTGACGGGGAGGGAAAGACAGATGGAGGGGCAGAGAGAGAAGGAGAGAGATGGAGTGACAGGGAGCGAAAGACAGATGGAGGGACAGAGAGAAACAGAGAGGAAGAGGTAGAAATAGAAAGGGAGACAGAGATATGGAGAGGAAGATAAAGAGACAGTGAGAGAGTGAGATAGAGAGAGAGAAAGGCAGAGATGGTGTGAGAGAGACACAAATAGAGTCATGGACAGAAGCACAGAGAGAGAGAGAGTAACAGAGAGAGAGAGAGAGAGTCAGAGAGAGAGAGAGACAGACAGAAAGAGAGAGATAGAGACACAGAAAGAAACAGACAGAAAGGGAGCGTCAGTGAGAGAGATGAGATAGAATGAGAGAGAGGGAGTGACTGGCAGGGAAAGACAAATGGAGCGACATAAAGAAAGACAGAGAGGGAAGGAGAGAGAGGGAGTATCAGGGAGAGAAAGACAGATGGAGGGAAAGAGAGAGAGACAGAGATATAGATAGGAGAGAGAGTGAGTGACGGGGATGGGAAGACAGATGGTGAGACAGAGAGAGAGACAGAGAGAGAAGGAGAGAGAGGGAGAGATGGAGAGGGAAAGATAGATGGAGGGACAGAGAGAGAGAGACACAGAGATAGAAGGAGAGAGATGGAGTGACAGGGAGAGAAGGACAGATGGAGGGATAGAGTGCGAGATAGAGAGACAAGGAGAGAGATGGAGTGACAGGGAGGGAAAGGCAGATGGAGGGATAGAGTGAGAGACAGAGATAGAAGGAGAGAAATGGAGTGTCAGGGAGGGAAGGACAGATGGCGGGACAGAGAGAGAGGGAGAGATAGAAGGAGAGAGGGGGTGAGACAGAGAGGGAAAGACAGATGGAGGGACAGAGAGAGAGCGATAGATAGAAGGAGAGAGTGGGAGAGACAGAGAGTGAAAGACAGATGGAGGGACAGAGAGAGGCAGAGATAGAAAGAGAGAGAGGGAGTGTCAGGGAGGGAAAGACAGATGGAGGGACAGAGAGAGACAGAGATAGAAGGAGAGAGAGGGAGTGTCAGGGAGGGAAAGACAGATGGAGGGACAGAGAGAGAGACAGAGATAGAAGGAGAGAGACGGAGTGACAGGGAGGGAAGGACAGATGGAGGGACAGAGAGAGAGAGTCAGAGAGAGAAGGAGTGAGGGGGATTGACAGGAATGGAAGGGCAGATGGAGGGATAGAAAGAGAGTGAGGCAGAGATAGAAGGAGAGATGGGAGTGACAGAGAGGTAAAGACAGATGGAGGGACTGAGGGATACAGAGAGAGAGGCAGAGGCAGAGATAGAAGGAGAGAGAGGGACAGAGAGGGAGGGGTAAAGAAAGAAGGAAATATGGTTGAAACCATTGCTCTATTGGGAGCGAGGGAGGAAGGGAGAGATGAAAAGAAAGAGAGACGGGGAAACAGAAAGGGAGAAATGGTGTCATAGAGACACAGACAGAGTTATGGACAGAGGCAGTGAAAGAGAGGGAGAGAGGGAGAGACAGAGAGAGAGGGAGAGACAGAAACAGAAGGAAAGGGAGTGACAGGGAGGGAAAGACAGATGGAGGGACAGAGAGAGAAGGAGAGAGATGGAGTGACAGGGAGGGAAAGACAGATGGAGGGACAGAGAGAGAGAGACTGAGAGGAAGCGGTAGAAATAGAGAGGGAGACAGAGATACTGAGAGGAAGATACAGAGACAGTGAGAGAGAGAGATACAGAGAGAGAATGGCAGAGATGGTGCGAGAGAGACACAAATAGAGTCATGGACAGAAGCAAAGAGCGAAAGAGTAACAGAGAATGAAAGAGAGAGAGAGAGAGAGAGTCAGAGAGAGAGAGAAAGACAGAAAGAGAGAGATAGAGACACAGAAAGAAACAGAGAGAAAGGGAGCGTCAGTGAGAGAGAGAGACAGAGACAGTGATAGCGAAAGACAACGACAGAGAGAGATGGGGAGAAAGAGTTGTAGGGGAAGAGAGAGAGATAGAGGGGGAAGAGAGATATAGAGGGGGCAGAGAGAGATAGAGGGGGAAGAGAGTGATGGGGGAGAGAGAGAGGGGGGAGAGAGAGAGGGGGAGAGAGAGAGGGGAGAGAGAGAGGGGGAGGGGATGAAAGAGAGGGGAGAGGGAGAGAGAGGGGGTGAGAGGGAGTGAGAGGGGGTGAGAGAGGGGTGAGAAGGGGTGAGAGGGGGAGAGGGCGAGAGAGGGGGAGAGGGCGAGAGAGGGGGAGAGGGCGGGAGAGGGGGCGAGGGAGAGAAAGGGGAGAGAGAGAGAAAGGGGGAGAGAGAGAGAAAGGGGAGAGAGAGGGGGGAGTGGGAGAGAGAGGGGGAGGGAGAGAGGGGGAGGGAGAAAGAGGGGAGAGGGAGAGAGAGTGGGGAGAAAGAGCTAGAGGGGGAGAGGGAGATAGTGGGGTAGATAGAGGGGGGAGAGGGAGAAATGGGGAGAGAGAGAGAAAGGGGAGAGAGAGGGGGGAGTTGGAGAGAGAGGGGGAGGGAGAGAGAGGGGGAGGGAGAGAGAGGGGGAGGGAGAAAGAGGGGGAGAGGGAGAGAGAGTGGGGAGAAAGAGTTAGAGGGGGAGAGGGAGATAGAGGGGTAGATAGAGGGGGAGAGGCAGAGAGAGCGGGAGAGGGAGATAGAGGGGGAGAGTGAGATGGATGGGCCGAGGGAGATCGAGGGGGGAGAGGGAGATCGAGGGGGGAGAGGGAAATCGAGGGGGGAGAGGGAGATTGAGGGGAGAGAGGGAGATCAAGGGGGAGAGGGAGATCAAGAGGGAGAGGGAGATAGAGGGGAGAGGGCGATAGAGGGGGGCGAGGGAGATAGAGGGGGAGAGGGAGATAGAGGGGGAGAGAGAGATGGGGAAGGGGGTGGTGAACCTGTGGAATTCTCTGCCGCAGAAGGCAGTGGAGGCCAAGTCATTAAAGATATTCAAGGAGGGAAGAGATATATTTCTTAGTGTCAAAGGGATCAAGGGCTATGGGGAGAAAGTAGGAACAGGGTACTGAATTAGCCCATTGGTCATGATCTTTATTGAATGGCAGAGCAGACCCGAGGGGCCGAATGGCCTGCTCCTGCTCCTATTTTCTATGTTTCTATGAGAAGGGCAGACTGAGAGAGGGAGAGATCGAGAGAGAAGGAGAAACGGAGAGAGAAGGAGAGATAGAGATGCAGAGAGGTGACCCTGAGATTCTCTCTCTCACACACACAAACATGTAGACACACACAGACACACACAGAGACTGACAGACACACACACACACACACACACAAATTTTACAATCCACACTGATGACACTAACAATGGCCAACAGAACCTCTGTAACAATCCCCTGTGTCTGCCCAGTCCTGTGAGAGACACAGAGAGAGATAGGGAGTGACGGTAAGTGACAGTGGAAGAAGGAGGACAAAACAGCTTGTAGGAGAAACCTTACATTTATTTGTGTTCAACAGATTTTATTAAAAGTTGAAGGGACTGGACACTGAAAAAGGTTTCAGCACACAAAAAAACCCTGAGGGTCCCATTTGCACTTGTTCCATCCAGCCCTGTCTGTGAGGTTTGCTGATGTTTTGGGCAATGCTTCGTGAACTTAGAGAAAAAAGATGCACGATGCCCATTTTAATTCATTTTACTGTAGTTCTGAAGTTAGCTTTCTCTCTGTCTCCACATTCTTTCCCTGTGTCTCTATCTCCCGCCATGTTTTCTCTTCTCTGACTCTGTTTCACACTCGCCTTCTCCATTTAAAGCTTTAACAAATAAAAAAACATGCCACACACAGCAATGCGATTTGTCGTGATTTGAAATAGTGAGACGGAATCAGCAGCTTGTTCCCAGTTTCAGGAGGGATTCGCTCTTTCTGGGGACTGAAATCTGGCTATTATCACATTGCTGCTTGTGGGATCGTGCTGTGCATCTAGTGGCCTGCAGCATTTCTTCCATGACAACAGTTTCAAATTCAGCTTCCTGAGGGTCTGAGTGTGGATTTATCTGTGTTTTTAGAAGAATTTTACAATAATTGCAAGAGCTGAACGTGAAGCTGTATAAAGACTTGGCATTAGTTTAACGATGGAGTTTAGCATTTTCTGAGGACTGTGATGGGATATTTGGCTATGATCACATTGTGGGATCCTGCTGTGCATACATTCCCTGAATCAATTCCTGCATCCAACACTGAGGCAGAAACAGATGGAGAGAAAAAGAGAGAGAGTGAGAAACAGCTGGAGGTGGCAGGTTAAACAGAGAGAGAGAGAGACAGGCAGAGTGTGGGTGAGGGAGGGAAGGCAGAGAAAGATGGAGAAAGACAGAGAGAGGGCGAGAGAGAGAGAAATCCACACTCAAAAGCTTGGTACACTGAATATTGAAGTGTCAACATTGCTGGGATCTTGCTGTGCACTAAAAACAGATTATCTGCATATTTGCATTATCTGAAGGCCTGGAATTAAAGTCCTGAGCTTGAAGCCAGTACAATTCCGGAGTAATGATGGTGTTTTGGGCAGTGCCCTGAATTTGAGGGTGAAATGAAATTGTGGGATCTTGGTGAAATTGTGAGACTAGCTAAGAGGAAAAAGGAAGCACACATAAGGTCTAGGCGGCTGAAGAAAGCCGAAGCTTTGAAAGAATATCGGGATTGTAGGCACAATCTGAAACGAGGAATTAAGAGGGCTGAAAGGGGTCATGAAATAGCTTTAGCAAACAGGGTTAAGGAAAATCCCAAAGCCTTTTATTCATATATAAGGAGCAAGAGGGTAACTAGAGAAAGGATTGGCCCACTCAAGGACAAAGGAGGAAAGTTATGCTTGGACTCAGAGAAAATGGGTGAGATTCGAAACGAGTACTTTGCATCGGTATTCACCGAGGAGAGGGACATGAGGGATGTTGAGGTTAGGGACAAATGTTTGATTACTCTAGGTCAAGTCGGCATAAGGAGGTAGGAAGTGTTGGGTATTCTGAAAGGCATTAAGGTGGACAAGTCCCCAGGTCCGGATGGGATCTATCCCAGGTTACTGTGGGAAGCCAGAGAGGAAATAGTTGGGGCCTTAACAGATATCTTTGCAGCATCGTTAAACACGGGTGAGGTCCCGGAGGACTGGAGAATTGCTAATGTTGTCCCCTTGTTTAAGAAGGGTAGCAGGGATAATCCAGGTAATTATAGACCGGTGAGCCTGACGTCAGTGGTAGGGAAGCTGCTGGAGAAGATACTGAGGGATAGGATCTATTCCCATCTGGAAGAAAATGGGCTCATCAGTGATAGGCAACATGGTTCTGTGCAGGGAAGGTCATGTCTTACCAACTTAATAGAATTCTTTGAGGAAGTGGCAAAGTTGATTGATGAGGGAAGGGCTGTAGATGTCATATACATGGACTTCAGTAAGGCGTTTGATAAGGTTCCCCATGGTAGGCTGATGGAGAAAGTGAAGGCGCTTGGGGTCCAAGGTGTGCTAGCTAGATGGATAAAGAACTGGCTGGGCAACAGGAGACAGAGAGTAGCAGTGGAAGGGAGTTTCTCAAAATGGAGACGTGTGACCAGTGGTGTTCCACAGGGATCCGTGCTGGGACCACTGTTGTTTGTGATATACATAAATGATTTGGAGGAAAGTATAGGTGGACTGATTAGCAAGTTTGCAGACGACACTAAGATTGGTGGAGTAGCAGATAGTGAAGGGGACTGTCAGAGAATACAGCAGAATATAGATAGACTGGAGAGTTGGGCAGAGAAATGGCAGATGGAGTTCAATCAGGGCAAATGCGAGGTGATGCATTTTGGAAGATCCAATTCAAGAGTGAACTATACAGTAAATGGAAATGTCCTGGGGAAAATTGATGTCCAGAGAGATTTGGGTGTTCAGGTCCATTGTTCCCTGAAGGTGGCAACGCAGGTCAATAGAGTGGTCAAGAAGGCATACGGCATGCTTTCCTTCATCGGACGGGGTATTGAGTACAAGAGTTGGCAGGTCATGTTACAGTTGTATAGGACTTTGGTTCGGCCACATTTGGAATACTGCGTGCAGTTCTGGTCGCCACATTACCAAAAGGATGTGGATGCTTTGGAGAGGGTGCAGAGGAGGTTCACCAGGATGTTGCCTGGTATGGAGGGCGCTAGCTATGAAGAGAGGTTGAGTAGATTAGGATTATTTTCATTAGAAAGACGGAGGTTGAGGGGGGACCTGATTGAGGTGTACAAAATCATGAGAGGTATAGACAGAGTGGATAGCAAGAAGCTTTTTCCCAGAGTGGGGGATTCAATTACAAGGGGACATGAGTTCAAAGTGAAAGGGGAAAAGTTTAGGGGGGATATGCGTGGAAAGTTATTTACGCAGAGGGTGGTGGGTGCATGGAACGCATTACCAGCGGAGGTGGTAGACGCAGGCACGATAGCGTCTTTTAAGATGTATCTAGACAGATACATGAATGGGCAGGAAGTAAAGAGATACAGACCCTTAGAAAATAGGCGACAGGTTTAGATAGAGGATTTGTATCGGCGTAGGCTTGGAGGGCCGAAGGGCCTGTTCCTGTGCTGTAATTTTCTTTGTTCTTTGTTCTTTGTTCTTGCTGTGACCAAATGGCATGCAGTGTTTCCAACATTGCAACAGTGACGACCACTTTAACAATCAATTCACTGAGTGTCAAATGTTCCCGATTCATTTCAGTTCATTTTACTGAAGTTCTGAGTTTCGATTTGTCTCTCTGTCTCACTCCAGCTTTCTTTCCCTCTGTCTCTCTAATTAAACCTTTAATAGTTAAAAACACACACAGCAGGGTGATTTGTTGTTGGTTTAAATGGTGAGACAGAAGTATTTCATAACTATTTTCAGTCAACACTACATATGAGATAGAGGGACAAAAACAGATATGGACAGAGAAAGAGAAGGAGAGACAGGGGACGAATGGGATAGGAACAGAGAGAGATACAGAGACAGTGGAGATAGAGATAATGAGACAGACAGACACACACACACACACAGGTGGAAGTTGCTGTCACAATCCTTTTATCCTTTGGTTTATTAACTGTGATTTGTTTGTATTTGGGTGTTGCTGAGAGAGTGTCTGTGTAACCGAGGGCAATTCCTGGGCTCTTGCTGTGCTATTTTGTTTAACAATGTATTTTAATCAATTTTCTCTCTCTCCGTCTTGCCTTAGGAATTTTCATTCTGAAAACTGCATGGTGAAGATGAAAAGAGGGAAAGTTTGGGACGAGGAATCCTTGGACAGGAGCTTCCTCCTGAGGGGACGGACTGAGGCCTTGTCCACAGGCTGCACCCAAAGGGCCCACGTGAGTTGTGTCTGTTTATTAGGCCGTGGTTTAATTTCATGTCTGGGGTCCTGGGCTAACCAGTTCCTGTCGGATTGGGGCCCTGCTGTTTTAAATAGGTTGAAAGCCTGGGGTTAAAGGAGCAGCCTTGGTGCAAAACCTTGGTTGAAGTGGCACCATTGCTGGGATCTTGCTGTGCACAGCTTGCCGGCTGTTATCACACTGCTGCTTGTGGGATCTTGCTGTGTACCAATGGCCTGCAGCATTTCCAACATTGCAACAGTGACGAGCACTTTAAAAATTAATTCATTGAGTGTCAAATACTTCTGTGAATCAGCAATGAAATGGCTGAAATGTGAAGGTTTGGAAAGGCTTGTTCTCATTCCCGAATAATGCTGGTGTCTTAGGCTGTGGGCTGAATTTGACAGTGAAATGAATCACCTGGCAGAGTTTCAGGGATGGGAATGTGGATTTCTCTCTCTATCCTTCTATGGGAGAGAGGATGGGGGTCACCAGTGTTTGTGTGTTTTTACAATGAGGCAGAAACAGATGTAGAGAGACACACAGAGAAATAGAGAGAGAGAGAGAGAGAGAGAGGGAGGGAGAGACAGCAGGAAATGACAGGGTAAACACATCCACACTTCCCAGTCTCTGGCTCTGTGTCGGGGATGTGTTAGTAAGATGGGGAGTCACTGGGAGATTGTTTTCTGTCAGTGAGTGAGAGAAAGAGCCCTGGGCTCTCGCTGTGTTTTATTTCTGTTCAAAAATGCTTTGCTTTATTTGAATCTAATTTATTTCTTATTCCCAAGGAGAATCTTTTCGGAAGCTGCAGCTGTGATGATGCAAAGGTAGAATCTTTAGGCCACGTGGAATTCTCAGACAAGAGCTTTAACCAGGGAGGGAAAATAATAATAAATATATATTTGTCATTGTCAAGTTCATTTCTAAATACAAAAAAGAAGACTGTGTGTGATTTCGGGGCTGATAGAAAAACAAAGTGCTGGAAATGCTCAGTATTTCCAGCACGGTTTTTATTTCAAATTGCCAGCATCTGCAGTATTTTGATTTTGTGTTTTCGGGGGTCTGTGGCTTTTCTCCCAATAGGGAGGGGGCTGGAGGGCGCTCCCGAAGGGAATAGTTTGGGAAGCGCTGCTCCAGAACAGTCAATGTAATCCCGTAGATTTCCCTTTCTCCATCTCTTGCTGCAACATGTTCCCTGCACCTTCCTCCTTGTTCCTAGTTCTTTTTCTTCACATCTTTAAATCTCTATCTCTATCTCTCAACATCCTTTCTTTCTCTGCCCCTCGCTAGAGTCTCACAGGTTTCCATTGTCACTCTCTTTCTGCGATTCTCTGCTTCTTTATCTGTCTCTCTCTCTCTTCTCCCACTCACTTCCAAATCCCTGAATCTTTCCATCTCTGCTCCTCCTTTCCTGCAAGATTATCTCTGCATTTCCCCCATCCCGGGACACCCCTCTCTTATCTGGAAACGCGTCTTACTTTGTATCTCTGCCCCTCCACTTCTTTCTGTCTCTGCATCTCTCTTTGTCTGCGATCTTTCTCAATATCTACATCTCTGTGTATGTCTCCATTTCTCTCTCTCTCTGCCCTTCTCGGTATTTCTGTCCCTCTGTTCTCAGTTTCTCTCACTGGTTTCGGACTCCAGCTCCATTTCCATTTATTTCTCTCTCTTTCTGTTCTGTCCTAATCCTGGGATCTGTTTTCTGTGTCACTCTCCCTCTGTCTGGGGGTGGATTTGAACTCGCTGCCTTGGTGTTGTACAGGGTGATTGTGAAGTGGGATCCTGCTTTCCATCTCTGCCCAGTTTTGCTCCCATTGATGTAAAAACAGGGGGGAGGAGCTGAACGGACAGCCGATTCACAACCACCCTCCTCCCCTCCATCCTGGTTTGCACCATTGGCACCAAGTCCGAGTCCAGCCCAGTGTTTCTTTGACTCTCTGTGTATCTGCTCCCTGACTGTCTCTGCCTGTCTCCTTGTGGCTCAATGGGGGAAGGGACAGATCAGCCATGATCTAACATGGGTGGGCAGGCTCAAAAGGCTGAATGGCCTCCTCCCGTCCCTGTGCCAGTCAGTGTGTGAGTGTTTGTGTGTGTCTCCCTCTGTTTGATTCCCTGAAGCCGATGGGGAGAACAGGTGAAACACCTTTCTGCAGAGAGGGATGTGTCTGGAGCTGGGATCTTCCTGTGCATTAAAGGCTCAGAATGCCAGTTAGCCTCTGAAGGTCCTTGCTCTATGCCCGGCCCAGTGTTTGGCCTGACATGAGTTAAAGGTGCCGGTGCTCTGGGAGCCTGTTGATGGAATTCCACTGGCTTATCCAGATCAGGAATTAAAGTGAACGAAGGGTTGTCGGGAGACGGAGCCAAACCGAGGTAAGTGATGGAGGTGGGAATAACACGGGGGGGGGGGGGTGGAGGGGTGCGGGGAGGGGGCTGTTCACGGGGGAGATGATACAGTGTGGGATTAAATAAAGGGGTTGCTTTTACACGACAGGGAGGGTATTCAGAAAGGGGAAGTGTTTACAGTGGAGGGTAGGGGGCAGAATTAGATTACGGTCAGTTAATGGGGGTATTTGGATGGGAGTCTGCTCCTGGGGGTATTTAGATGGGGGTCTGTTCACAGAAGGGGGCAGTATTTAGATGGGGGTCTGTTGCGGACGGGTATAGAGATGGGAGTTTGTTCCCGGGAGGTATTTAGATGGGTGTTTGTTCCGGGGGCTATTCAGATGGGAAATTTTTCCCGGGGTGTATTCAGATAGGGGTTTGTTCCTGGTGGGGGTATTTAGATGGGAGTTTGTTCCTGGGGGGGTATTTAGATGGGGGTCTGGTCCTGAGGGGGGGTTTATTCAGATGGAAGCAAGTTACTGGGGGGTATTTAGATGGGAGTATGTTCACGGGTGGGAGGTATTTAAATGGGAGCTTGTTCTCGGGGTGTATTTAGATGGGAGTCTGTTCCTGGGGGGTACTTAGATGGGAGTCTGTTCCCGGGGGGTATTTCGATGGGAGTCTGTCTGGGGGGGGGGTGTGGTATTTTGATGGGGGTCTGTTCGCGGGGGGATATTTAGATGGGAGTCTGTCTGGGGGTATTTCGATGGGTTGTCTTGTAACAGAGGGAAGGGGATAATTAGATGGGTTCTGTTGATAATGAGGGTATTAGATGGGGGTCAGTTAACAGGAGATATCAGATCGGGGTCTGCAGACGAGGATTATTTAGATTGGGGGGGGTCTGTGCAAGGGGGAGATGTTTTCTGGGGGGGGAAGTATTGCAGGGAAAAAGATTTGCTTGGTGCACAAAAATTGCAGGGGGTGGATAAATTGAGGGGTGGATAAATTGATGGGGTGGATAGGGTCAGAAAAAGACAGAAAAAGTCAGAAAGAGAGAGAGAAATGATAGAAAGAGAAATAGAGAAGACAGAAAGATACAAAGAAAGAGAGAGAAAAAGAAGGAGAGAAAAGATAGAAAGAGACAGAGAAAAGATAGAAGTAGACAAGAAAGAGAGAGACAAGGTGAGAGTAAAAGAAAGAGAGAAAAGATAGAAAGAGAAAGAGAGAAGATAGAAATAGAAAGAGAGAAGATAGAAAAGAAAGAAAGACACAGAAACAGAAAAGAGAGAGAAACTCAGAGAAATAGAGAAAAGACAGAGAGACAGAAATAGAGAAAAGACAGAAAAAGTCAGAAATAGAGAATTGAAGGAAAGTCAGAATAAGAAAAAGGACAGAAAGAGAAAGAAAAAGAGGAGGGGAAAAAGTGGAGGGAAAGAACAAAGACTCAAAGAAATTGCAGGCACCAAAGAGACAGACAGAAAGCCAATGAGAAAGACACAGAGAATCACAGAGAGATTGAAAGAGATGACAGAGAAAGCCATTGAGACAGAAAGACGCACAATCACTCAGAGAGAGAGAGAAACACAAAGTGAGGGAGAGAGAGAGAGATGGAGGAACACAGAGAGGGAGAAATACAGAGAGCAGAGATTGAGGAACAGAGAGAGAGAGAGTAACAGAGTCAGAAATACAAAGTGAGGGAGAGATTGAGAAATAGAGAGAATGAGAGAGAGATTTAGTGCGAGAGAGAGAGTGATTGAGTGCGAGAGAGAGAGAGACATTGAGTGCGAGAGAGAGAGAGGGAGAGATTGAGTGCGAGAGAGAGAGAGACTTCAGTGTGAGAGAGAGAGAGATTCCAGTGCGAGAGAGAGAGAGATTTCAGTGCGAGAGAGAGATTTCAGTGCGAGAGACAGAGATTTCAGTGCGAGAGAGAGAGAGTTCAGTGAGAGAGAGAGAGATTTCAGTGAGAGAGAGAATTCAGTGAGAGACAGAATTCAGTGAGAGAGAGATTCAGTGAGATTCAGAGAGAGAGATTCAGTGAGAGAGATATTGAGTGAGAGAGAGATTGAGTGAGAGAGAGATTGAGTGAGAGAGAGATTGAGAGAGCGAGAGATTGAGTGAGAGAGAGATTGAGTGAGAGAGATTGAGTGAGAGAGAGATTCAGTGAGAGGGAGATTCAGTGAGAGAGAGATTCAGTGAGAGAGAGATTGAGTGACAGAGAGAATTCAGTGAGAGAGAGAATTCAGTGAGAGAGAGAAATCAGTGAGAGAGAGAAATCAGTGAGAGGGAGATTGACTGAGGGAGACTGAGTGAGAGAGAGAATTCAGTGAGAGGGAGATTCAGTGATAGGGAGATTCAGTGAGAGAGACTGAGTGAAAGAAACTGAGTCAGAAGGAGGGAGAAAGGGAGAGAGAGACAATAAAGATGTGATACACACCATCCCACACCGTCTGCGTTCCATCGTTGGACTCTAACACCATCTCTCCATCAACTCATCCATGGGGAAAGGATCCTGGAGAGGGGCATTGGGGTGGGATTTGGAGATAAGCGTCAGGACTGGGACAGAGAGAGCAGGGGAATCAGACTGGACATTCACACACACACATACACTGTAATCAGCTTGCAATTCACCTGGGCACAGAGACACAGAGACTGAAACACAGAAACTCTCCTTCAGAAACCAGCCGCATGGAAAGAAAGAATGGAGGCTGATGTTGTCCTAATATATCCCAGAACCTGTCACTCAAAACAGCCAGTCCACCCAAAATACAGCTTATCCAACCAGCTACAAGCTTCCTCCATCTGGACACTCCCTCCCAGGTATGAGACAGTCCAAGGTGAGTTTCTGTGCAAACAGGGAATGGTAGAGAGAGGGATATTCCAGCCATATCCCAAATGGACCATTCCAGACAGAAACCTGTCTGTCTGTCTGTCTCTCTCTCCCTCCCCCAAAAACCTCATGAACAGAGCAGAAAAGCTGCTGTCATTTAAAACCTGGAGGGGCCGGTTTGGATAATGGGCATTTAACACTGATTGTATTAAATGTCTTTCACTATTCACATCCAGTTAACAGAAAGTTCAGAAAATGACTCACTGCAATTACCTTGAAATTGTGACAAAGTGTTATTGCTGGAGAGGCCGGTTTGACTGCAGTATAAACAGGCAGTTTTTATTCGGTTTTTCAATTTCACTGTATGACAAAGAGTGAAACTGGAGCCAGGTTAATGCGGCAGCCAAGAGAACTTTTATAACCAGTGACATTTCACACAACAATTCGTACCCAAATTTACTGTTATATTTGTCAATGATTCTTTGTAGTTTATTTGCTGCTGCTGTATTTATGCATTAGCCTGTAATCAATCGAAAAAACCTCCTGAACATTCGCCAGTTTAATGTTACAAGGGTTTACAAAGCTGGGAAATGGACATTTATCTTAAATGATATTTAAGATCTTCCACTTTTCACCTCCAGTTTATATAAAGTTCAGTGATAAAGACCTCTACATTCTGACAAAGAGTTTTTACTGCTGCAATAAAGTGTCACTTGTTTCCATTTGCTTCCTGACTGTTTCTTTCCTCTGTTCTCCTGGGGGATTCAGAGGGATTTTTGTTCATTGTTTGTCCACATTCCTCTGCAGCTGCTGTCCTGGAGAAATTAATTATATTGTATTCAAAATCTTTCCCTCAGTTTGGAGATATGAGGAGAGACTGTTTTCACTAGCAGAGGGGAGAAACAAATAGGCAGGGAGTTGCTCTGGTCTGGAATTCACTGTCTGACAGGTTTCTGAAAGCAGATTCAATATTAACTTTCAAAATACAATCGGATCAAAACTTCAATTTCTCTGAATTATAGTAGAGAAGATACCAGCAGAGAGAAGTGAGAGCGAGACAGAGATGCCATAACCATAGTGATGAAGAATTGAACACCACTTATATAGAGAGTTTTTATTTGAAAATGATTGAGTTTAATTTGATGCTGTTAATTTATTTATCCATTACCTTTAATCATTTAAAATAATTTTCCAAACAGTAACGAGTTTAATGTTACAAGTGTTTACATCGTAGTAAAATAGCCACTTTACACAAACTGTATTGAAATTATTTTATTGAGCATCTCAAGTTTACAGAAAGAAAATTCCGCAAACTTGTAAAAACTTTCAAACATTCAGCAACACAGAATCTCGATCAGCAACGGCTCAGCATCTCCATCTCCTGGTGCCCCTCTCTCACTGCAGTTACAGTCTCCCTCTCACCATCTCCATCTGCTGGTGTCCCTCTCTCACTGCAGTTGCTGCCCCCTCTCACCATCTCCATCTGCTGGTGTCCCTGCCTCACTGCAGTTACTGCCCCTCTCCCCACCTCACAATCACTGCCATTTGCAGCTTTGTCCACTGGCGGCGGTTGTTGACAAGGCAACCACTAGGTGGCGCTGTACTAGCACATGCGCAAATGTACACTGTTCCAATTAAACGTCATGGTCTGCCACGTGCAGGCAGCTGCCAGGACTAAAGATGGCGCCGGTCAAATAATCACAAAGGTGGGTGGAGGGTGGGAGGTGGAGCTGGGGGTCTGGGGGGGGAGGGGGGAATGGGATTTAGTTACAGTGTTTGAAACCCTTCAGCTCTTTCTATGATTTCACTAATTTAACAATGAGATTGAGAGGGTATTTCACCCCCTTCTTCAGCTCCTGTCTGAATTTAGTCTGGGTCACAATGTAAATACATGTGTTGGTGCAGGAACTGAGAATCTGCAGCATCTTTGATGTTTGTTCTGTGATAAAGAGAGGGTCAGTGAGGGAGGAATAATATAGAATATCTGCAATTCGACAATAAATGATAAACACAACACGGGTCACCCATAACAGGATAAAACTGCCGGATATACTGAAGAGTAAAATAACTGATTTCCTGCGATTCTCCATCTCTGCGTCCTTGTGATTCTCTGCATTGCTGTGGCGCCGGAATCCCCTGCGGACTTTACTGGAGAATAAAATCCGTCTGACAGTCAGAACATTGAGCAGCAACATCAGAAAGACCGGGACACAAGGGGTTAAAATGTAATTAAACAATTCAAATGCCCCCCATATGGGGGAAGTAAAGAAACTCAGTTTATAAACACAACCCATGGGAACATTATTAATAATGTAATATTGTTCCTGTGTAAAGTACCAGGGGAGAGACTCTAAACAGCCCAGCACACTCACTGTTCCAACAACCACAGCCGCCGTTTTCTCGCTGCAATATTTTGTTTTCAGCTTCTCACAACAAATGGCCACAAATCGATCAAAGGTGAAAGTGACTGTGAGCCAGACAGAAACAACTGTGGATGCAGAAATCAAAACGGCAAGGAGAGAACAGACAGGAGTAATGTTCAGGAATGAATATGGAAAATAAATTGATCCAATCCATCTCAATATGGGATTAGTGATAACGACCAGGAGATCAGACACTGCCATTCCCACCAGGTAGACAGTGATACATTTGGAGAGACCGCACTTTCCTCGGGACAGGATCACAATCGCCACCAAGTTAACTGGAAGAGAGAGAGAAAAGGAAGCAGAGAAATTACTGATCAGACCTGGAGACAAAGCAGCAGTTTGACAGGATCTGGGCTGAAATTTCCAGCTTTGTTGCTGCATCGAGCAGTGAAAACTGATTCATTGAACTGGGCAGTGCTTTGTCAAAGTGAAATGTTTGAAAACACAATTATTAATAATGAATTGGGAAATTGATATAGAAAGTGAATAAAGTCAGCACTGGATATACTGAAAGTACTGCGTGAGGATGCAGTGTCAGTGGGGAAATGAGAAGGGGTTTTACAGAGATGGAATCCAATGTGTTAATTGAGAATGTGTCTCCAGACTGTTGGTTAGGAAGGTTTGTGGAGAGCGGGATGGTTTGTTGCTCTGGGTTTAGGGACTGTTATCAAATGGGAAAAGGCTGAAAACTGCAGCGCTGAGTTTGAGTATCAGCCATGATCCAGAATGGTGGAGCAGGCCCGAAGGGCTGAATGGCCTCCTCCTACTCATATGTTACTGTATTCCTATCAGGTTGGACGAGGCAGCAGGAGGTGGAGCCAGTGAGGGTAATTGGGAGGGAGAGAAGGAAAAGGACATGTTGGAGCTGGAGGGGAGACTGGAGCAAATGGTTTGGGAATGTGGATAAACTGAAGCAATGGATGATGAGGAGACTGAAGATTCAATACAGTGAGAGGAGAGGCTGAGATTCACAGAGAGAGACTGCAGCAGAGTGTTAGAGGAAATCTAATATATAGATCCCAGCAATACAACTCAATTCATACATTCAAACAATAATCCCTGTGGTAATTGGTGTTGGAGCACAGTTTGTACAATATCGTCAATATATTTAGTTTGTAGAGGCAATTAAATATAAATTTAAATATATTTCTGATATCAGCCTCGCTCTTTATTGAATTCAGTAGTCACAGAGATTTTAAAGTGCAGTATTTAAATAAAAAATTTCCATCAGTGTAAAACTGATTCTATTCAGATCATGCAGTCACTAAGTAAGGAACAGGAACTTTCCACAAAACAAAATGAGGCCCTGACAGAAATCAACACAGAGGAACAAGTCCAACAGGAAAATGAACACAATCTGGAAATGACCTGGAAGAGTGTGTAGAAGGGTGGGTTAGTAAATTTGCGGATGACACTAAGGTCGGTGGAGTTGTGGATAGTGCCGAAGGATGTTGTAGGGTACAGAGGGACATAGATAGGCTGCAGAGCTGGGCTGAGAGATGGCAAATGGAGTTTAATGCGGAAAAGTGCGAGGTGATTTACTTTGAAAGGAGTAACAGGAATGCAGAGTACTGGGCTAATGGGAAGATTCTTGGTAGTGTAGATGAACAGAGAGATCTTGGTGTCCAGGTGCATAAATCCCTGAAGGTTGCTACCCAGGTTAATAGGGCTGTTAAGAAGGCATATGCTGTGTTAGCTTTTATTAGTAGGGGGATCGAGTTTCGGAGGCACGAGGTCATGCTGCAGCTGTACAAAACTCTGATGAGACCGCACCAGGAGTATTGCGTGCAGTTCTGGTCACCGCATTATAGGAAGGATGTGGAAGCTATGGAAAGGGTGCAGAGGAGATTTAGAGATTAGAGATTAGAGATTAGAGATACAGCACTGAAACAGGCCCTTCGGCCCACCGAGTCTGTGCCGACCATCAACCACCCATTTATACTAATCCTACACTAATCCCATATTCCTACCAAACATCCCCACCTGTCCCTATTTTTACCTACCACCTACCTATACTAGTGACAATTTATAATGGCCAATTTACCTATCAACCTGCAAGTCTTTTGGCTTGTGGGAGGAAACCGGAGCACCCGGAGAAAACCCACGCAGACACAGGGAGAACTTGCAAACTCCACACAGACAGTACCCGGAATCGAACCCGGGTCCCTGGAGCTGTGAGGCTGCAGTGCTAACCACTGCGCCACTGTGCCGCCCACATTTACTAGGATGTTGCCTGGTATGGAGGGAAGGTCTTACGAGGAAAGGCTGAGGGACTTGAGGTTGTTTTCGTTTGAGAGAAGGAGGAGGAGAGGTGACTTAATAGAGACATTTAAGATAATCAGAGGGTTGGATAGGGTGGATAGTGAGCGTCTTTTTCCTCGGATGGTGATGGCAAACACGAGGGGACATAGCTTCAAGTTGAGGGGTGATAGATATAGGACAGATGTCAGAGGTAGTTTCTTTACTCAGAGAGTAGTAGGGGCGTGGAGCGCCCTGCCTGCAACAGTAGTAGACTCGCCCACTTTAAGGGCATTTAAGTGGTCATTGGATAGACATATGGATGAAAATGGAATAGTGTAGGTCAGATGGTTTCACAGGTCTGCGCAACATCGAGGGCCGAAGGGCCTGTACTGCGCTGTAATGTTCTATGTTCTATGTTCTATCAGTGTAGAACTGATTCTATTCTGTTTATTCAGTCACTAAGTAAGGAATAGGAACTTTCTACAAAACAAAATGAGGACCTGACAGAAATCATCACAGATGATCAAGTCCAACAGGAAAATGAACACAATCTGACAGCAGACAACTTCAACTCACAGTTTCTCTCATTAATTGTTCTGGACATTCCAGCACCTTATGATAGCGAATTATTTACACTGCTGCTTCTTTCTCTTACTTCTGCTTATCTCTTTCCATCGGTTTCGTTCCCCCTGCTCCTTTTCTCCTTCCCTATCTCTCACACCCTGTAAATTGTTACTTAATGATGCTTTTCACATAGGATTTATTTCTAACATTCTGCGTCTGTGTTCTGTTCACCAGCCCCAGGTTCAATTATTCTATTCTCAGAGTAAGTTTGTTCAACGGTGAAACCTCTGTGAATAATTTAATGCATCTACAGAACATTCAAGTCTCCACCTGTTCACCTGCACTCTTCACTTCATCTACAACATATGGAATAAACAGGATCGAAAGCTACTTCCAGACAAACCTCACAGTCATTGAAATTACTTCTCCTGGAATTATAAAGTAATCTGTTAGAATGTGGGATTGTTTAATTAATAAAACACCAACATCAGCGCTGCAGCTGATAATCTACAGAAAGACTCTTGATTCCAACTGATCGAGTGAAAACCAATAAAACATCATATCAATACTTTCTATTTTACAATGTAGTCCAGTGACAGTGAAGGGTCCACAGTGAAGCAGAGAAGGGGAAGTGAAAGTGTCAGCAGCAAACTCAGTTCAGTAGCCAGACTTCTGAAGCAGTGTCAGGCACACACAGAGTGAAATAATGTTTGATAACAGTGATAATCAATAAATACATTGAAATCCCAGTTAAACTGAGCCATGTTATTGGGGAGGGAGGATATTGTTCTGTTCCCTTGTAACACTGAGACTGTGAGATGTCTCATTATCAATCACTAAAAAGATATCATAAAAATATTCCAGGACCGGTTAGATCCACATCATGAAAATGTTAAAAACTCCGAATGGTCTGATTATTAATCGTAACAGAGAACATGATTTGAATGCAGTCAATACACAGAATAATCCAGTAAGAATGCCACGGTTACTGAAACCAATACAATAAAAGACATGACACATCTCCTGCAGCACTGAAAGAATAGACAATGAGGAGATTCCATCAGTAAATTGCTGGAAAAGAATAGGTGGCTGTGTAACACACACAGTGAGAAATAATACCGAGTACAGCAGCACAGTTAACATCGATTTACACCATTAACAGCTGAGATTCTGCTTACCAGGAACTCCAATTGCTGCAAGTACTGGATAGTAAATGAATATGAACTGATACATTACTGGATATCCCATTCCTGTGAGAAGCAGAGGCTTCTATTAGCCTGGAATCCACAGCTCCACCAGGCACTCTGAGCTGATCCAATCCATTGGGTCCTAATTTATACAGGGGATAAGTCTCCACTGACACGGTGATACTCCTAATCATTGCTATTAGTTATACTCACCTCAACAAACACATTACATCAGCAGCTTTGATGCTGATGTAAATAATGTGGTGGATAAAACACAATCATTTCAATGTCAATGACATTTTCTTTGTAAGGCCTCTCTCGGGAATGAACCTGAAAACCGTCCTCATACTGCACGGATGCTACAATTATGAGAGGCGTCATTTATATTTGCCATATTATTGTATTGACCTTATTCACTCCTGGCATTTCTGTTGTAAATGTAACTGATCTGTCTGCAGTGGACACTGAATCCAGGGACAAAAGCAATTACGTTTCACTCTGTTCCTGTCTTTTCCCCAGTTAAAATGTGAACTTTGTGGATCTGATTCAGGACAGTGTTCAGGGTTACAGCCCAGAAACTACTGTGGGTGATATTGGGGGTCAGACACTGTACACAGCCATTAGGGAGGCAGTCGCATATTGATAATATCACTGCTCAAGTAATCCAGAGGCCCAACCTGATGTGCTGGGGACAGGGTTCAAAACTCACCTTGGCAGCTGTATAAAATAGAGGGAGCTCCCTCTCTCTGCATAAAGTGGAGAGAGCTCCCTCTGTATGTATACAGTGGAGGAAGCTCCCTCTCTTTGTTTCAAGTGCAGGGAGCTCCCTCTCTATGTATAAAGTGGAGGGAGCTCATTCTCTATGTCTTAAATGGAGGGAGCTTCCTCTCTATGTATAAAGAGGAGGGAACTCCCTCTCTATGTATATAGTTTAGGGAGCACCCTCTCTATGTATAAATTGGAGCGAGCTCCCCCTCTATGAATAAAATAGTGGGAGCTCCCCCTCTACGTATAAAGTGGAGGCAGCTCCCTCTCTATGTATAAAGTGGAGGCAGCTCCCTCTCTACGTATAAACTGGAGTGAGCACCCTCTGTACGTATGCAGTAGAGCGAGCTCCCTCTCTATGTATACAGTGCAGTGAGCTCCCTCTCTACGTATAAAGTGGAGGGAGCTCTCGCTCTACGTATAAAGTGGAGGGCGAGTCAGGACAAAGGAGAGAGGGAAATGTAAACAAATGGAGTATTGGAGAGAAAAACGAAGTGAAAGACTGAGGGACAGTAGAGTTAGTAAAATTAGACCTTGACAGAACCCCAGAAACAATGTCAATTGTCTGACCCGTCTGGTATTGGGGATTTAGTGTGAGTGCTTTAGGGCTGAGTTTTTGCTCAAACTGAAGTGACATTCCCAACAAGCGCAAGAGTTACAGATTCAAAATTAACAACGGAATGGCTCGAAGCATTGCTGTCCATGGAGAGAGGGAAACAGAGATGGAGGGAGAGAGACACAGACAGAATGGGACAGAGACAGAGGGAGAGAGAGACAGAGAGAGTGTGACAGGGCGGGATTAAATGAGAAACTTTAGATCTAATAATGTTTGAAAAAAGAGAAAATTAAAAACTAAAACTGGCTGTGTGCAAAAACTAAATTTGAAAGGAAACATTTGGGGTTTAGTGTGAGTGTTTTGGAGGGAACTGTTGGATCAGTGTTTCATATTTTCAAACTGCAGGGACAGTTATTATTGTGGACAATATATTATCAAAAATTGACAAACTTTAGAAGTAGGGGAAAAGGGAGACAGGGTGTGAGGGGACCTTGACAGAACCTCAGTAAAAATTCCCATTATCTGCCCAGTCCTGTATTGGGGGTTTAGTGTGAGAGTTTAGGGAGCGTGTGTTGATCAGTGTTTGATATTTTCAAACTGCAGTGACGTTCCCAGCAAGGCCAAGAATTGCAGGTTCAAAATTAACCAATAAATGTTTAGTTTAGAGATACAGCTCTGAAACAGGCCCTTCGGCCCACCGAGTCTGTGCCGACCATCAACCACCATTTATATACTAATCCTACACTAATTCCATATTCCTACCACATCCCCACCTGTCCCTATATTTCCCGACCACCTACGTATACTAGGGACAATTTATAATGGCCAATTTACCTATCAACCTGCAAGTCTTTGGCATGTCGGGGGAAACCGGAGCACCCAGAGGAAACCCACGCAGACACAGGGAAAACTTGCAAACTCCACACAGGCAGAATTGAACCCGGGTCGCTGGAGCTGTGAGGCTGCGGTGCTAACCACTGCACCACTGTGCCACCCACATATTTTCAAACTGCAGGGACGTCCCCAGCAAGGGCAAGAATTGCAGGTTCAAAATTAACCAATAAATGGACGAAACCATTTCTGTCCAAGGAGAGAGAGAGGGAGAGATGGTGTGAGAGAGTCACAGGCACAGTCATGGACTGCGGCGGAGAAAGAGGGAGAAGGAGATCGAGGGAGAGAGAGAAAGAGATGGAGAGAGACAGACATGAGAGGCAGAGACAGATAGAGGATGAGACAAGATGTAACAGTCAGTAACAATCCTCATTATCTGCCCAGTCCTGTGTTGGGAGTTTAGTGTGAATGTTTTACGCGTGAGTGTTGGATCAGTGTTTGATATTTTCACACTGCAGTGACCTTCCCAACAAGGCAGGTATAGAATAGAAGAGCAGGGAGGTTATGCTGAAACTGTATAACCCATTGGTTAGACCACAACTCGAGTACTGTGTGCAGTTCTGGTCACATCATTACAGAAAGGATGCAATTGCACTGGAGAGGGTACAGAGGAGATTTACGAGGATGTTGCCAGAACTGGAAAATGCAGCTCCGAGGGAAGATTGGATCGGCTGTGGCTGTTCTCCTTGGCACAGAGAAGGCTGACGGGAGATCTGACTGAAATGTGAAGGGCTTGGATAGAGTGGAAGTGAAGGGTCGATTCACCTTAGTAGAGAGCTCAGCGATGAAGGGGCATAGACTTAAAGTGATTGGTAGAAAGATTAGAAGGGAGATGAGGAAAATATTTTTCACTCAGAGGGTGGTGAGGGTCTGGAACAGATGGCCTGAAAGGGGAGTTGAGGCGGAAAACCTCAAGTCATTCAAAAGGAGTCTGGATATGCACCTCAAGTGCCTGAATCTACAGGGCTACGGAACAAAGGGTGGCAGGTGGGATTAGAGTAGGAAGATCGTTATTTGTCTGGCACAGATACGATGAGACAAGTGGCCTCTTTCTGTGCCTTAAAATTTCTGTGATTCTAAAGGAAAGAGTTACTGGTTCTAAATTAACAAAGACATGTCTGAAAGCATTGCTGTCCTGGGACAGAGAGAGGAAGGGAGAGATGAAAAGAGAGAGAGAGAGCGAGAGAGAGGCAGAGAAATAGGGGGAAGGGAGAGACAGAGAGAGAGGGAGAGACAGAGAGAGAGGGAAGAAACAGACCGAGAGACAGGGGGGAGACAGAGACAGAGCGAGAAAGAGAAACAGAGACAGAGAAGGAGGGAGAGACAGAAGCAGCGGAAATCGAGACAGGGAAGACAGAGACAGCGAGGGAGATAAAGAAAGACCGAAAGGGAGCGGCACAGAGAGAGAGGGAGGGAGAGGGGGAGGGGCAGAGGGAGAGGGAAAGACAGACGGAGGGACAGACAGAGAGGGGAGACAGAGAAGGTGGGAGAGACAGAAACAGGGGAGATAGAGACAAGGGAGACAGAGGGGAGGGAAATTCAGACAGAGAGGGAGTGGCAGAGAGAGGGATAGAGCGGTAGAGGGAGAGAGGGAGGGACAGAGGGAGAGGGAAAGACAGACAGAGGGACAGATGCAGACGGAGAGACAGAGACAGAGAGAACGATTGGGAGAGACAGAGATTGGGGGAGACAGGGTAGAGGGAGAGACCGAGACAAAGAGAAAGATGGGAGAGATAGGGATTGGCAGAGAGAGGGAGAGTGAAAGCAGGAGAGACCAAGAGAGAGCGAGGCAGAGCGGGAGAGACAGAGGGAGGTACAGAGGGAGGGACAGAGGGAGAGACAGACAGAGAGACAGAGAGAGAGACAGAGAGAGACGGGGAGACCGAGAGAGAGAGAGACAGGGCAAAGAGAGAGAGAGAGGGAGTAAGAGAGTAAAGATAGAAAAATAGAGAGAGACAGAGATAGAGAGTGGGCAGACTACCAGAGCAACTTTAGGTCAGTTATTTTAACTTTGGTGGTAGAAAATATCCAGAAAAAATAATTCGGATCACCATCAATAGTCACATGGATAAATGTGAGTTAATTAAGGAAAGGCAGTATGGATTTCATAAGGGAAAATCATGTTTAACAAACTGGCTGGAGTTTTTTGAGGAGGTAACTGAGAGGGTTGATGAGGGCAATGTTGTTGATGTGGTGTACATGGATTTTCAAAAGGCGTTTGATACAGTGCCACACAACAGACGTGTGAGCAAACTTGTAGCTCATAGAATAAATACTACGGTAGCAACATGGATACGGAATTGGCTGAGTGGCAGGAAACAAAGAGTTGTGATTAATGGATGTTTTTCAGGCTGAATGAAGTTTTGTAGTGGAGTTCCCCAGGGGTCAGGGTTGGGACCCTTGAGTTTCTTCATATGTATATTAATGACCGAGACCTCGGTGTACAGGGTACAATTTCAAAGTTTGCAGATGATACGAAACTTGGAAGCATTGTGAACTGTGAGGACGATAGTGACGAATTTCAAAAAGACATAGACAAGTTGGTGGAATGGGCAGGCAGGTGGCAGATAACGTTCAATGCATAGAAATGTGAAGTGATTCATTTTGGTAGGAAGAACATGGAGTGACAATATAGAATAAAGGGAACAATTCCAAAGTGGGAGCAGGAGCAGAGGGACCTGGGTGTAAATGTGCAGAAGTCATTGAAAGTGGCAGTGTAGGTTGAGAGAGTGGTTAATAAAGCATACAGTATCCTGGGATTTATTAATAGGGGCACAGAGTACAAGAGCAAGGAGGTTATGTAGAACTTGTATTAGACACTAGTTCATCCTCAGCACGAGTATTGCGTCCATTTCTGAGAGCCACACTTTAGGAAAGATGTGAGGGCATTGGACAGAGTACAGAAGAGATTCACGAGAATGGTTCCAGGGATGAGGAATTTCAGTTATGAAGATAGATTGGAGAAGTTAGGACTGTTTTCCTTGGAGAAGAGAAGGCTGAGAGGTGATTTGATAGAAGTATTCAACATCATGAGGGATCTGGACAGAGCAGATAGGGAGAAACTGTTCCCACTTGTGAAAGGATCGAGAACGAGATGACACAGACAGAAAATATTTGGTCAGAGAAGCAAAAGTGACATGGGGAAAATCTTTTTCATGCAGTGTGTGGTTAATGTCTGGAATGCGCTGCCTGAGAACGTGGTGGAGGCAGGTTCAATTGAAGCATTCAAAAGGGAATTAGACAGTGATATGAAAAGGAAGAATGTGCAGGGTTATGAAGAGAAGGCAGGGTAATGGAACTGAGAGAATTGCACTCTCGGAAATCCAGTGCAGACAAGATGGCCCGAATGGCCTCCTTAAGCACTGCAACAACTCTGATACAGAGGCAGAGAAAGAGAGAAGGGAAGAGACAGAGAGAGAGGCAGAGGGAGAGAGAGCATGTGAGAGAGACAGAGACAGAGAAGGTGAAACAGAGAGAGGGGCAGGCAGTGGCAAAGTGAGAGAAGGAGAAGCAGAGAGAGAGAGAGACAGACAGAGGGAGACAGAGAGGCAGAGACATAGAGAGAGAGAGGGAGACAGAGAGAGAGAGGAAGAGAGAGAAAGAAAGAGAGAGAGGGAGAGAGAATGACAGATAGGGACGGAGAGAAGGAGACAGCGTGGGAGGGAGAGATGATGTGAGAGAAAAACAGAGTAAAGTATTCAGACAGAATAAGAGTGACAGAGAGAGGGAGAGACAGTGACAAGGAGAGGGTCAAAGAGAGACAGAGACAGAAAGAGAGAAGGAGAGGCACAGAAAGGGAGAGCGAGAAAGAGAGAGAGATATCACACGGTGGAGATACAATAATAAGAGAACCACACAGAGACACTCCCTGCGGAGATACTATAATAACAGACCCACTCAGTCACTCTCCTTTGTGGAGATGCTATGATAACAGACCCACTCAGTAGCTCTCCCAGTGGAGATACTATAATAACAGACACACTCACAGACTCTCTCTCTAAAGATACTATAATAACAGACTCACTCGGTGACTCTCCCTGTCGAGATACTATGATTACAGACGCACTCAGTGAATCTCCCTGCGGAGATACTGCAATTTCAGATCTACTCACTGACTCTCCTTGTGGTGATAGTTTAAGAACAGACCCACTCAATGATTGTCCCAGTTGAGATACGATATTTACAGACCCACTCAGTAACTCTCCCTGTGGAGATACGATAATAACAGACCAACTCAGTGACACTCCTTGTGGAGATACTATAATAACAGTGCAACTCAGTGACTCTCCTTGTGGAGATACGATAATAACAGACCAACTCAGTGACACTCCTTGTGGAGATACTATAATAACAGACCGACTCAGTGACTCTCCCTGTGGAGATACTATAATAACTGACCCACTCAGTGACTCTCCTCGTGGAGATACTATAATTGCAGACCGACACAGTGACTCCCCTCGTGGAGATGCAATAATAACAGACCCACTCAGTGACTCTCCCTGTGGAGATACTATAATAACAGACCCACTCAGTGACTCTCCCTGTGGAGATACTATAATAACAGACCCACTCAGTGACTCTCCTTGTGGAGATACTATAATAACAGACCCACTCAGTGACTCTCCTTGTGGAGATACTATAATAACAGACCCACTCAGTGACTCTCCCTGTGGAGATACTATAATAACAGACCCACTCAGTGACTCCCCTCGTGGAGATGCAATAATAACAGACCCACTCAGTGACTCTCCCTGTGGAGATACTATAATAACAGACCCACTCAGTGACTCTCCCTGTGGAGATACTATAATAACAGACCCAATCAGTGACTCTCCCTGTGGAGATACTATAATTGCAGACCGACACAGTGACTCCCCTCGTGGAGATGCAATAATAACAGACCCACTCAGTGACTCTCCTTGTGGAGATACTATAATTGCAGACCGACACAGTGACTCCCCTCGTGGAGATGCAATAATAACAGACCCATTCAGTGACTCTCCCTGTGGACATGCTGCAACAACAGACCCACTCAGTGACTCTCCCTGTGGACATGCTACAACAACAGACCCACTCAGTGACTCTCCTTGTGGAGATACTATAATAACTGACCGACTCAGTGACTCTCCCTGTGCAGAGACTGCAATAACAGACATAATCATTAACTCTCCCTGTGGAGATACTGTAATACCAGAGACACTCAGTGACACTCCCACTGGAGATACCATAATAACAGACACACTCAGTTTCTCTCCCTGTGGAGATACTATAATAACAGACCCACTCAGTGACTCTCCCTGTGGAGATACTATAATAACAGACCCACTCAGTGACTCTCCCACTGGAGATACTATAATAACAGACCGACTCAGTGACTCTCCCTGTGGAGATACTATAATAACAGACCCACTCAGTGACTCTCCCTGTGGAGACACTATAATAACAGACACACTCAGTTTCTCTCCCTGTGGAGATACTATAAGAACAGACACACTCAGTTTCTCTCCCTGTGGAGATACTATAATAACAGACCCACTCAGTGACTCTCCCTGTGTAGATAATACAAAAACAGACCCACTCAGTGACTCTCTCTGTGGAGATACTATAATAACAGACCCACTCAGTGACTCTCCCTGTGGAGATACTATAATAACAGACCCACTCAGTGACTCTCCCACTGGAGATACTATAATAACAGACCGACTCAGTGACTCTCCCTGTGGAGATACTATAATAACAGACCCACTCAGTGACTCTCCCTGTGGAGACACTATAATAACAGACACACTCAGTTTCTCTCCCTGTGGAGATACTATAATAACAGACACACTCAGTTTCTCTCCCTGTGGAGATACTATAATAACAGACCCACTCAGTGACTCTCCCACTGGAGATACTATAATAACAGACCGACTCAGTGACTCTCCCTGTGGAGATACTATAATTACAGACCCACTCAATGACTCGCCCTGTGCAGATACTACAGACACAGACACACTCAATGACTCTCCGCAAGGAGGTACTATAATCAGAGACACAATCATACACCCTCCCTGTGGAGATACTCTAATAACAGATCCACTCAGTGACTCTCCCTGTGGAGATACTCTAATAACAGATCCACTCAGAAACACTCCCTGTGGAGATACTATAATAACAGACCAACTCAGTGACTCTCCCTGTGGAGATTCTATAATAACAGACACAATAATTCAGTCTCCCTGTGGAGATACTGTAATACCAGAGAGACTCAGTGACTCTCCCTGTGTAGATAATACAAAAACAGACCCACTCAGTGGCTCCCCCTGTGCAGATGCTAAGAAACAGATTCACACAGTGACTCTCCCTGTGGAGATACTACAACAACAGAGACACTTACTGACTCTCCCACTTGAGATACTATAATAACAGACATAATCATTCACCATCCCTGCGGAGATACTATAATAACAGCCGCACTCAGAGACTCACCCTCAGGAGATACTATAATAACAGACCAACTCAGTGACCCTCCTTGTGGAGATATTATAATAACAGACCCACTCAGTGACTCTCACTGTGGAGACACTGCAATTTCAGATCCACTCACTGACACTGCCTGTGGTGATAGTATAAGAACAGACCCACTCAATGAATGTCCCAGTTGAGATACTATAATTACAGAGAGACACAGTGACTCTCCCTGTGGAGATGCAATAATAACAGACACAATCATTCACTCTCCCTGTGGAGATGCAATAATAACAGACCCACAAAGTGACTCTCACTGTGGAGATACTATAATAACAGACCAACTCAGTGACTCTCCTTGTGGAGATACTATAACAACAGACGCACTCAGTGACTCTCCCTTTGGAGATACACTAATAACAGACCGACTCCACTGGGAGATTCACTGAGTGGGTCTGTTATTATAATATCTCCACAGGGAGAGTCACTGTGTGGGTCTGTTATTATAGTATCTGCACGGGGTGCAGATACTCTGTAAACTCCCACCCTGACCTCTCTGTCCTCGACCTCCTTCTCTGCTCCAATGAAGCTCAACAGAAACTCGAAGAACAGCACCTCATCTTTCAATTGGGCACTTTACAGCTTTCTGAACTCAACAGCTAGTTTAACAATTTCTGATCATAACCACTGCTCCGGTTTATTTGGACAGAGGCTTGTTGGTAATGATTGTGTTTCTGCCAGTTCTGCCTCTTCTGGACCCATCGTTTGTTCTTTACTTGACCCATTAACATCCCTTTTGTCTTGCACCAGCATCAGTTTTGTTATTCAATCTATTTTGCATTTCTCCCATTGCCCGTCTCTCTGACTTTGTGCTGCTTAAAAGTTAATAGATCTCTAAATCCTTCCAGTTCTGTTGAAAGATCTACGACCTGATATGCTAATATTTTTTCTCCCTCCACAGAGGCTGTCTGATCTGATTAACATTTCCATCCTTATTTATTTATAACCCAGAAATGCAACGAGCACCAATATAGTGACAGAGCGCCCAGAACCTAAACCATCCAGCATCTGCGGTACCTTGTATTCAGTTCACCAGACTGTAACAGGGATGTAGTTATTTAATTATCAGGAGATGTTCATAGACACGTTTCAAAGTCCCTATTGAAACATCATCAATAATCAGATACTTTTCACGGTCCTACACCGCCCTCTGCTGTCCCTGTGGAGAAAGACAACACTGTCAGTGAATAAACCACAACAGTGTCTGTATATCTATTTACTTAACTATCTCTGTTCCGATTGATCTACCTACCTATCTACTTATCTATCCACCCATTTATCCATCTAGTTATCTATCTATCTTCCTACTTATCTAACTATCTATCTATCTATCTATCTATCTATCTATCTATCTATCTATCTATCTATCTATCTATCTATCTATCTATATATCTACCTTCCTATCTATCTATCTATCTATCTATCTATCTATCTATCTATCTATCTATCTATCTATCTATCTATCTATCTATCTATCTATCTATCTATCTATCTATCTACCTATCTATCTATCTATCTACCTATCTATCTACCTACCTACCTATCTGCCGATCTATCTACCTATCTATCTATCCACCTATTCATCTATCTACCCACCTATCTATCTACCTAGCTATCTACCTATCTATTTATCTACCTACCTACCTATCTATCCACTTATCTATCTATCTATCTATCTATCTATCTATCTATCTATCTATCTATCTATCTATCTATCTATCTATCTATCTCCCTACACGTCTATCTGCCTACCTGTCTATATGTCTGTCTGTCTGTCTATTTATCTATCGATCTATCTATCTATCTATCTATCTATCTATCTATCTATCTATCTATCTATCTATCTATCTCCCTACACGTCTATCTGCCTACCTGTCTATATGTCTGTCTGTCTGTCTATTTATCTATCGATCTACCTATCTATCTATCTATCTATCTATCTATCTATCTATCTATCTATCTATCTATCTATCTATCTATCTATCTATCTATCTATCTATCTATCTATCTATCTATCTATCTATGTACCTAATCTGCACTTCACACATTAAACCCTTTCAGAATCTCTCTAAGAACACTAAAGGTTTATCCTTCAGTCTTCTCTTTTCTGGTTCAGACTTCTTTGATCGCTATAACTTCTCAGTATCGGTATCATTCCTCGAAATTCTATCTCGCAATTTTCCACTGTCTCCAAATCTAATCTCTTTCTATCTAAATCCGCCCTGTCTTCTTGTGAAAAACATGTTCCCAATGACAAAAACAGCCAGCAGGATGCAGCACCGTCTGGGTTTATCTCAAACAGGTGTTTTCTGTTGCCTTTGGGGTTTTTGTTGAACTGCTCCATCTCTCTGAGTCACTGTGAGGACTCCAGGCACAGAAATACACGGCCGAGTGATTCTCCCGCAGGCTGGAGGACTCAAGGTTGAACTGGGAGTCAGTTGGTCTCTCGGCGGTGAAACCGCCCACCATCCCCTCTGGATCCACATAGTTAGCAGTAGTGGAGTAAACCATCAACAGCGGCTCCTTCCCCGGATATTGTCTGTACCAGTACATTCTAGCAGTACTGCTGCCCTCCACTGTGCACCTCAGTTCCACTGCCTCTCCACGCAATCTGGAGACAGCGGCGGGAGTCTGGTGGATAGTCTGTGAGTTCACATCTGGGAGAGAGATGGAGAGAAGAGCAGATCAGTAAACAGGAAACTTCTGGGAATGAAAGGGAGACAGGGAGAAGAGAGGAAAGTTATTAACAATAGTTTTTGCACTTCACACTCACTCACAATGAAACAGGATTATCAGACCCAGTAACTGATACATCTTTCACTATAACCTGTTCTCTTAATAGACACAGGAGTGAGATCAGGAGCTTCGAGTCTTGTAACGGTCCAAATCCACTCTTTACAAATCATTGGGAGGAACATGAAGAGCATTAGGATGTGATACAATGTTGGAGACGCCCATTCACCCAGTTCAACAAATCAGAATTGAATTGGCTGCCATTCTGCTTCTCTCTCTCTCTCTCTATCTATCTCTATCTCAGTTTACCTTCCGCTCTCTTGCACTCTCTCTCTGTCTCTCTCTCTCTCTCCCCTCATGTGTCTAGGTTTATGTCTCCCACTCTCTTCCTTTCTCAGACTCTCTCTCCCATTCTATCTCAGTCTATCTTCGCTCACTTTTTCTCTCTGACTCTCTGTCTCCTCATGTATCTAAGGTTATGTCTCCCATTCCCTCCTTCTCTCTGACTCTCCCTCTCTCTTACTCTTGTTATCTCTTCAGTTTATTTCCCTGTCTCTGTCTCTCTCTTGATCTAACTTCCTATCTGTCGCAGGCTCTTTAGCTCAGTCTCTCTTTCTCTCCGTCTCTCTCTCAGTGTCTCTCTCTCTCTCTCATTATGTGTCTCTTGCTGTCTCACTGTCTTTGCCTCTATCTCCGTCTCCCTCTCTGTCTCAGTCTCTTTAACTCTACCTGTCGTTTTTCCTCTCTCTCACTGGATCTCGCTCTCTCTTTCACACACATACACTCTCTGTCTCTCTCTAAAGGAGTGGGTGTCCTTGTCCTGTTGATGTATATCAAGCTGGATCTACATGATCTCCTGCTCTATTAGTTTTCTCACTAAATCCTTCTCAAAGCCATTGTCCGGTCTATGGTCCTGGATCCCTCTCTGCTGTCCCTGTGGAGAAGGTAAACACAGGGTCAGTGTAAGAATACCCAGATTATTGTCATTGATTCCTGATAGTTACATTCTGAAATCTCGTGACATCTTTATTAATCGTTCATTGCACCCTCGGCAGTACCTGTAAATCTAGTGTGTCACTACAATCATAACTCAACTCTTTTTATTGTAATAAACACTTTCACTCTGCATCAGGGAACAGTCGGTCAAGGTACCGAGCAATTTTATCTGAAACAGGTGTTTCCTGCTGCCTTTGATGTTTTTGTTGAACTGCTCCATCTCTCTGAGTCACTGTGATCTCTCCAGGCACAGAAATACACGGCCGAGTGATTCTCCTGCAGGCTGGAGGTCTCCAGTTTGAAGTTGTATTTATTTAGTCTTTGGGAGTAGATAGAGAGAAACTATTACCGCTGGTTTGGGAATCTAGGACTAAGAGGCAAAGACTAAAAATTAGAGCCAGACCTTTCAGGAGTGAAATTAGGAGACACTTTTACACACAATGGGTGGAGAGGTTTGAACTCTCTTCTGCTAAGGGAAATTGATGCTGAATCAATTGTTAATTTGAAATCGGAGATGGATAGGTTTTTGTGATCCAAAATAAATATTAAGGGATATGGGGCAAAGGCGGGAATATGGAGTTAGATCACAGATCAGCCATGGTCTCATTGAATGGTGGTACAGAATTGAGGGCCTGAATGGCCCCTTCCTGTTCCTGCCTTTGTCTTAGCAGTTTCTGCTGGCATTGAATTCTGTATTTTGGGTAAAGAATTCTCCTCAACTCCCTATCGGATTTCAGTTTTTCTCAGCTTTTATTCTCTGTTTTATTCCTATCCTCTTCGTCCCCTAGTCTTTGTACAATCAGCTAATGGGAACAGTTTTTCTTTGTCTACTTTATCTAAACCTCTCGTCATTTTGTACACTTCTGTCAAATCTCCCCTCAATTTCCTTTGCTCCAAGGAGAACAACCCCAGCTTCACCAAACTAACCATGCAGTTAAACTCTCTCATCCCTGGAACCATTCCAGTAAATCTCCTCTGCACCCTCTCAAGGACCCTACATCCTTCCGAAAGTGTGGTGACCAGAACCGAGCTCAGTACTCAAGTTGGGGCCTAACCAGAACCTCATATATGTTGAGCATAACCTCCCTGCTTTTGTACTTTATACCTCTATTCATGAATCCCAAGATCCCATAAGCTTTGTGAACCTCTTTCTCCATATGTCCTGCCACCTTCAAAGATCTATGCACAATAACCCCAGGTCCCTCTGTCCTTGAACACTCTTTAGGCCTGTGTCATTAAGTCTGTATTTCCTCTCTGTCTCCCTTCTGCCAAAATGTATCTCCTGATAACAATGTAGTTCACTGTTAACTGCCTCTGAAATGGGCTAGCAAGTCATTCAGTTCAGGGCAATTCGGCATAGGTAATGAATGCTGACCTTGTCAGTGATGTGCACATCCCTGAATGTGCGTATTTTATATAAAATTATTCCTTCTCCATTTTTCTTTCACTGTTTTCTGACTTTGCTTCCCCTCTTTACTTCCTTCAGATCATCTGTTTTGGTATCTCACAAGTGTTGCTCAAACCATTCACTATGAACGAGCAGACTTGGGAAAATCCAGTTGTCTATTTTGTGTGGAATGGTTATGATTTGAATCTGTTTCACAGTTAGTGGAATTGACTATTAGGTAGATGGGTCAAGTCACTGCTGTATTGTTCGCTCAGTCTTTGCAGAAGCAAGTGGGACTCAGGCTGCGGTAGAGCTCCATCCCCATCTCGTGGCTGTAATGTGTAACTACAGGCACCTGAGATTTGCGCAGTGCAATTGATAAAATAGGCATTATGAAGACATGCTTTGAAATTGCTCCGTCTTCCCATTTTTAATACATTGCTTCGGCTGGTGATGCTGGTGACATCGAATTAGATAGAATTTGCAGCACAGATTCAGGCTATTCGGCCCGATGGGACCATGTTCCAGACTAGGCTGGAGCAGATGGCAGTGTAGTTGTGCGAGCAAACCAGAGGCTGGGGTGAATCCCCAGGGGACATGCGTTCGAATCCCATGAGGTCAGATGGTGGAATTTAAATTCAATTAATGAATAAATACAATTATTTCATTGGAAAATCTGCAATTGAATGCTAGTCTCAGTTAAGGCGCCCTGACACCTAGCTGGCTCACTCATGTCTTTTAGGGAAGGAAATCCGCCGTACCTACCTGGTCTGGCCTGCATGTGACTCCAGACCCACAGAACACAAGAAATAGGAGCAGGTGTAGAGCATATATCCCATCGAGCCTACTCCGTCATTCAATACAATAATGGCTGATCTTGGGTTTCAATTCCACTTTCCTGCCTGCTCCCCATATCCCTTTATTTCCTGAGGGATCAAAACTCCCAGCCTTAAATGTATTCAATGAAGGAACATCCACAACACTCTGGGATAGAGAATTCCAAAGTTTCACAACCCTTTGAGTGAAGTCATTTCTCCTCATCTCAGTCCGGAATGATTGATCCCTTATCCTGAGATTTCTCGCTGCCTCTTTTCTTGAAAAGCCGTGTAACATTTGTCAGCTTTCAATCCGATGGGACCATTCCTGAATCTAAGGAATTCTGTAAAATCATAACCAGCGCCCCCACTCTCTCTGCAGCTATCTCTTTTAGAACTCTGGTATATAATCCATCTGTTCCAGGGGACTTGTCAGATTTTAATCCCTCAAGTTTCTCCAAAACTTTTTCTCAATTGATATGAATATCCTTAATTTCCTCCCGCTTTTTAGGCCCCAGATAACTGCATATTTCTGGGATGGAACTTGTGTCTTCGACTGTGAAGACAGGCACAAAATATTAGTTCAATTCCCCTGCTATTTCCCCATTCCTCATGATGATTTTTCCTGTCTTTCCCTCTAAGGGACCAACGTCAACTTTAGCTACTCTCTTACTTTTTATGTAAAAGCTCCTACCATCTGTGTTTATATTGCTGGTTAGCTTATTCTCACATTTTATTCCCACATCTGATGAAAGAACATAAACAATGTCTTCACCCAGCCCTATCAGTATGAGGTGCTATTTCCTGCTCCCTAATGTTTTTATCCAGCATCCATTTACATATATCTGGTTATACACATCATTTATTTCTGTGTGCTAGTGAATTCCACATTCTTACCACTCTGTGTAAATTCATTTCTTGGAGTTATTAGTGAGTATGATGTATTCATGACCTTCCCTACAAGTGCAGGCATTTTCTCTGCCCTGTCATATTCCTTCATAATCTTGAACACCTCTATCAGGTCACCCTCAGCATTGTCCTCAGCACTTCAGGTGTCGTCTAAACAAAGTATATAGAGCTGAGAATTGTGCACAGTGCTCCAGGTGTGGTCTAACCGAGGTACGGGTTGAAGAGCCGTTCTATGAACCATTAGACAGGTGTGGGCACAGAGAGTGTGTGTTGTCTGTCTGGAGGTTGTGGGGAGTTAGAACATGGGCGTTCTGCCACTCGAACGGGCACTGAACAGATGCAGATCCGCAACCGATCAGCCAGGGCTGCTCTTCACCGAATGCTGGGTTAAATGCACCCGTTTAAAGGGAGACGTGTGAGGGTTTTTGTCAAGGCGGCCAATGACTCTGAACCGCTGTGTCCCATCACCAGCTGCACAGAAATACAACGCCTCGTCCGTGGCGTTCACACTCTCGATCGTCAGAGTGGATTTCTTATTGTCCAGAGTCCTGGTAATAACAAACCCGCTCTTAAAACCCTCTTCATACTGAGGTTCACTGCCTAGGTAAACAGAGCCCATTGAGAGGAATGGGGGACTGACGATACCAGTACATGATATTGCGAACTGTTCCTTTCTGCAGTCAGTTCATTTCCACGGGTCCTCGTTGTTTAACAGCCAGTGACTGAGGCCATTGATGTATCACATCACCCCGGCAAACACCTAGAAAGAGAAATTAGAGGGAATGAACTAGTATCGATGGAGTTACAATTGCGACGATGGACGTCGGTGTTGCACCAAATTAACGACGGAAATTCAGTCTGTGTCCTAATTTCCTACAAGCACCTGGATCTTTACAACTGTAAAATAGAATTGTGGAATCCACAAGCTTGCAAGTGGGTGCAAACATTAAAGAGTTAACATCATATTAATAACACTTGTCTTCCCGAACTAGGGGACAGATGAATGAGTTCACTGTCTGATATGAAATAATCGATTACTGATTTCACAAGTCACCGCCGCTCAGTTTTATTGAGATCATTAATCATCCCTTTCAGTTGATCAAATGTAGAAGAGTGATTGGGACAGAATTTTAACCTACTCAGCGCCAGAAGGGAAATAGCAAAGAGGATGAAACTGAAAGGCATGTTTGCGGTGGATCTGAGAGACTTTCTGCTGGTTACTCTGGGTTTTAAGGGAGGGAGAGAGATGAGGTGTAGGCAGATCGGATCGTCAGAAGAGGAAGTTATCTCAAGGCAATGATCCCCGCCCCTACCTTTAAGTTGTTCCCCCATTCTTTTGCTTGCTTCCTTATGCTACCTTTTCCTTCTTTCTTCTCTCCCCTTGTCTCCCCCCTCGCCACTTTCTGAGCTCGTGTTCACACCGAAGCCAGGAGATAGATCGATCGATCTATCTATCTATCTATCTATCTATCTATCTATCGTCTGTCTGTCTACCTTCCTCGCCAGCTATCTGTCTGTCTATGCTGCCTATGGAATGGTGCTGTACACCAATTGAATTCCGTATTTTAAGTACACTGCTCTCCGAAATGACCCAGCAAGCCCTTCAGTTATCTACAAGGCAGCAGACACCTTCTCCAGGGCAATTAGCGATGTTGAATAACTGCTGGCCTTCTCAGAGGGACCCTGGTCCCCAGAATGAATAAAAAAAAATCAAAGCAAGAGAAGAGATAGCAGAGGATCTGACCATCATTGTCCAGTTCTTAATTGGCTGTTAACTGTCTTGGGGCGTCTTGAAGTCGTGGAAGAGCTGAAATAATTTCTTTTTCTTATTCGTTCATGGGACGTGAATTTCTTTTGCAAGACCAGCAATTATTTGCCCTTGAGAAGGTGGTGATGAGCTGCCTTTTTGCAACACTGCAGTCCATGTGGGGGAGGTACACCCACAGTGCTGTTAGGAAGGGAGTTCCAGGATTTTGACCCAGTGACAGTGAAGAAACGGCAATATAGTTCCAAGTCAGGATGGTGTGTTGCTTGGAGGGGAACTTGCAGGTGGTGGTGTTCCCATGAGTCTACTGCCCTTGTCCTTCTGGTGGTAGAGTTGGTGGGCTTGGAAGGTGCTGTCTAAGGACACTCGATGCTTTGCTGCAGTGCATCTTGTAGATGGTATACACTGCTGCCACTGTGGTGAAGGGAGTGAGTGTTGAAGGTGGTAGGTGGGGTACTGAACAACCGGGCTGCTATGTCCTGGATCGTGTTGAGCTTCCTGAGTGTTGTTGGAGCTGCATCATCCAGGCAAATGGAGAGTATTCCATCACACTCCTGACTTGTACCTTGTAGATGATTGATACTCTATCCATCGCTTCACAATGGTGATGTAAACTATCTGTCTTATTTACATCATTAATTAACCTTTTAATTAATCAAGTATAGGACAGAGACTGTGACTCAGTTTTAACATACTCAGTGCCAGAAATTAAACGGTGTAGACGAGGACTTTGAAATTTTGCAGGGGATCTGAGACACATCTCTCTCTTTCCTTCTCTCTCTGTTCCTCGGACCTTGTGCTATTCCCTGTCATTCAGCCCATGATGAAGGTTCAGGAATCCGGGAATCACCAGCTTGGAAAACGGCCGGTGAGGCAGGGAGAGACATTAACCATTGTCACTGCTCCTGTATGTCAGTCAGTTGTGTTGTTCACCCTGTTGGTTTTTGTACTGGCACTAAGGCAGTCTGCAGCGCTGTGCTCCCTGGCTGCACAGTAATACACCGCCGCATCCACAGCCTTAACCTTGAGGACCCTCAGGCTGCATCGTTTGTCCTCGGGCCTTATAATCTTCACCTCCTCTTCAAATTTTCCTTCGTACGTGGGTGAGCTTCCAGTGTAAGAATAGCCCATTAGGGTGAGCCCCTGCCCGGCATACTGCCGATACCACAGCATAACGCTCTTACTACTGTCATTCTGGTAACAGTTTAATTCTGCTGGTTCACCTCTCTTCACCACCACCAGAGTTGGCCACTGGTGTATCACCTCTGCTAGAGTTTTGCCTTGAGAAATAAGGAGAATAGTTTAAAAAAGTTTAGAACATATTGTGACATATGATAACCAACTATAACTATCAAAATAGATAATTAGATAATACTAGATAACTATATAGGCAGACAATATATAGTTAAATGATATATTGGTAGATATATAGATAATAAACAGATAGATATAGTGACTGAAAAATAATGTAGCAAGTGACATGAGAGAGACAAATTAACCCAGAATTAGGGCAAACTTATCGGTTAAAGATAGCTGTAGTAGCGTCACGAATATATAAGTAACTTTCATTCAGTCAAAAATTTCATTAAGTAAATATTATTTACAGTGAAAGTAAAGTATGTAGTTTAAGAAATGACAGAAAATCGACTGCAATGATGTTTTATCAATCTAGTTTGATAGAAGTTAGTAGTGAATGAAAACACAGCAAGTATTTAGCACAGGTATCTTTATGAACAATGAATACCTACATGGAAGAAGAGAACAGACGATTAGGAAGAGTTTGACTAACTGCATCCTGCAGACTGGGGGCTGAATCTGTTCATGAACCAATATCAGGCGGCTGAAGATAAAGCAGAGAGCGGAAATGACAGCACTGGAAACAGGGTTTCCTTCTGACCCCTCACTTCTGGGTATGACAGAATAATAACACCCACTGGTCGGAAGGAGCTTGAATAAGGAACTGCTTCCCGTCTGTATCTGGCTCTCGTTGGTTGTGTCTGATTGGTGTTGTATAGGGTAGCTCTTTCGAACAGCTGGGCCAGGCTCGATGGGCTGAATGGCCTCGGCTCTGCTGTATGATTCTATAAATATATAAGACACATCAAGTTGCTTGTTTGTATTCGGCAGATCAAAAGTTATTTCCCCTGTGCTAAACGACAATTCAAGGGCTGTGTTTTACATTGGGGTGAAATGTTAGATACTTTGAAAAGCGACAGTGTCATGAAGAAGTGGGTTAACTGTTTTAAACAGATGCTCAAACCGCCGTCAGGAGGCAGGTGTTCCAGTGAGAGACCTATCTGGGGAGGTGTCTCACTTTTGCATTGTATGAATCATCGTGGACATGTACAATAGGGAGCTATGTGTAACTCTTGTCACATACCACCGACAGCTCATTCAACAGGACCATGAGCCCATTTACCCCACCTCTGAATCTGTTCTTTACAGGTAGAGGCTGCCTTAACGAGAAGGATCTGAGCACATTGCTGCAGCATTTTTAATAATTCATAATGTATTGATGTACTCTGAGTCGAAGGAGAGCAAGAAGATGAAACTGTGAGAGACAGAGATGACAAATATATATATATGATCGAGATAAATAGATAGATAAATGGTGCAAATAACCAAAAATGGACAGCGAGATCGATAAATAGATAGATACAGATGGATCGATAGATAGATACAGATGGATTGATAGATACAGATAGATAGATAGAGACAGAGAGACAGACAGACAGACAGGTAAACACAAAGATAGATAGATACAGATAGATTTATAGATAGATTGATAGACACGTAGATAGATGGAAAGATAGATAGACATAGATAGATACAGATCGATAGACAGATAGACAGATAGATAGATGCAGAGACGCACAAAGAGACACAGAAACTCGCAGATAGTCCGAGAGACAGAAAGACACTGAGATAGACAGACAGGTTTATCTCCCACAAGTGCTTTCCTCCCCCTTTAGAGTATTTGCTGAACTCCGGCGCCTTTCTGAGTCACTGTGCTGACTCCAGGCACAGTAATACACGGCTGATTGATTCGCCCACAGGCTGGAGGACTCCAGGTAAAAATGGGTGTTGTCGGGTCTCCTGGCGGTGAAACCGTCCACCTCACCGGAGGGAATGACCGTTCCGGGGACGTTGGAATAGAAAAGGTTCTCGGGCTCACGGTCCAGATGCCACCGGTACCAGTAGAAATAGGAGCCAGCTGTTGCTTCAGGGTAAATACACTGGATACTGACTGGAGAACCTGGGGAATGGGATAGGGAAGCGGGAGTCTGTTGTATCAGCACGGCCCCCACATCTGTAAAACAGAGAGAGAGAGAGAGAAAGATAAACCCAGGGACAATGTTTAAATTGACATCGGCCACAAAGAGGGGAGAGGCACGATGGGCTGAATGACCTCCTGTGTGTTCTAAATGTCCCGTGTTCCTATGTAAGAAGGGAGAGGTGGGAGACGGGGAGATGCACAGAGAGAGAGAGAGAGAATGAAAAAGAGTGAGAGAAAAGGAGAGAAGCAGAGACAGAGAGAGAGAGGGGGAAGCAAACACACAGAGGGAGAAACACAGCAACAATCTATGCATGGGCAACATACATGAAGGAACTAAGAGGACAGGGAGAGAGAGCAAGAGAGACAGAAAGAAAAGGAGAGTGGGAAGGACAGACATAGAGGTACATATATCGTTAGACAGAGAGAAAGAGAGAGGGGGAGAGAGAAAGGAATACAAAACGAGAAAGAGAGCAGCTAAATTAACAATCACAGTGACGGTGCCTAGTAAGGGGGTAAACCCCCAATGGGGTCACACAGGCAAAGAGCAGTGAGGATGACTGGCATCTCTCAGTCGAGTTCCACCTTACCCCTTAACACCAGCAACACAACCCAGAGGTGAGACACAGTCATCTCTGGAGGGAGACAGATCCATGTGTTCATTGTGTGAAATCACTGAGCAGTTTTATTGCAGAATATCTCAATGTTCTGAGTGACATTTACTGTCCCCTCCTCCCCAGTGTTTCATGTTCCCATTGGGGGGGAGGCGGGGGGAGGGGCAACTTCCTTATGGTTCATTGGTTCCCACATGTTGACATGTTGACAGGTCATTTCCGGGGCTGAGCTAAGGAGGCCTCATGGGAATCCAGGGGGCCTCTGGTCAATATTAAAGACCAAACATGATGAAGTCTAACTGCTTTTTTTTGTGTGTGTCTGTCAAATAGTTGAGAAGTGAAACATTTCAGAAGCAGCCAAGTTGACCTGTGGAGCTGCTGTGGGTAAAGCTCACTCTGTCTGAGCATGTTCTGGGCAGCGGCTGCAGTGGAGTAACACTGGCACCTAGTGGCTCCAGGTGCAACTGCAAGCACCGATTCTGCAGGCGTTTCAGTGTCAGACCCTGAACCTGTTTCAGTCATCAGTTATATTCTCCTACTCGACTCGTGTTGGCGCTTGTGGCCCAGAACTAGATGGAAGTTGATGCATACATCCGCGCCATTCGGCCCGACAGCTCTCTGCTTCACTCAAGCCTCAACCAGTCAAATACATTTTGAAGTGTTGGAATGTAGGGAAGGAGGCAGACAAGCTGCAAGATCAAGTGCAGGGTCATTCAGAAAGAACAGGGAGTGGGAGTAATTGGACAGGGAAGATGAAACCAGGGATCATAAATTTAAGGTAGTCCTTAATAAATCCAATTGGGAATTCAGGAGGAGGTTCTTTAACCCAGGGAGCGGTGAGAATGTGGAATTACAGACCAAATGGAATGGGTTGAGGTCGAATAGAGACGATGCAGTTAAAGGGGAGCTGAATAAATACATGAGTGAGAAAGGAATAGAAGAATCTGTTGATAGGGTAAGATGAAGAAAGATGGGAGGAGGTCGCTCTTTCGAGCTGCCAGGCCAGGATCGATGGGCTGAATGGCCTGGATTTGACCTGCATGACACTATGACCCAATAAGACCCGTCAACCTGCTGCCTTGTTTTGGGGCCAAGACAGTTTCTTCACTGTCACTGGGTCAAAATCCTGAAACTCCCTTCCTAACAGCACTGTGGGTTTACCTACCCCACGTGACTGCAGCGGTTCAAGAAGGCAGCTCAGCACCACCTTCTCAATTAGATGATTAGGGGTGGACAATAAATGCTGGCCTCAACCAAAATCTCATGAATGAATTGAAAAAGAGAAAATAAACTCAGCAGGGGAAAAAAAACTCCAAAAAATACAACAACAACCTCAACATGCAAAAACCAAATTGAACAACAACTTAAGCAGGGAAGGAACCAAGTACAACTAAAACCTCAGCGGGGAAAACACCAACAAAAACAACAACTACCTCCACCAGTGTATTAACACCTAATCTGTACTCATGCTTTGTCTTTCAACACACCATTAACATATTGTTTGCCTTTGCTCCGTGCCCTTTTGGTCAGCTATGTGGCCTGGTCCAATCTAGACCTCCTTTGTTACCTCTAGCCCCACCCCCACGTCACTTGCTTATAACCTGTGACTTTTCTAATATTTGTCAGTTCCGATGAAGGGTCACTGACCCGAAACTTTAATCCTGCTTCTCTTTTCACAGATGCTGCCAGACCTGCTGAGTGGTTCCAGCATTTCTTGTTTTTATTTCAGATTTCCAGCATCCGCAGTATTTTGCTTTTATTACAACAACTACCTCAGAAGGAGATTCAAGCAACAACAAATCCAACAACCTCAGTCGGAGAAAAACACCAGCAAATACAACAACAAATACAACAACAACTTCAGCAGCAGAATGATACCAACAAATGCAACAGCAACTACTGGCAGCCAATGGTAGAGAGAGGGGCGTGGGTTCCCCATCAGGGAGGGAGGTGTTGGGCAAACCTCAATCACTTGCTTGAGTCTTCATGTGGCTTCTCACAAGACTCAACTCTCTTCTTTCCACTGATTTCCCAATTGCAGGTTCAGCTTCCAGTGAAAGATGTATCTGTTACTGAGTCTCATGGTCTTATTTCAAAGTAAGGGATCTTTCTCACCACCACCCCACACCCCCATTATTTGTGTTAACAGCTGTCTTTCTTATTTTCTTTCTCTCTATCTTTCTCTCCTTGTTTCATTCTTCACATCCCAGATTGTCCCTGTTCACTGACCTTCTTCTCTCCCGGTCTCTTCCCCCAGGCGCAATCTCAGTGAGGGTCCGCCAGGCTCCCACCGCCGTCTCCAGATTTCCTGGGGAGGGAGTGGGACTGGAGTGCCGTGTGGAGGGTGAGAGCAGCGGTTCCATGTTCTGGTACAGACAGGACCCGGGGAAGGAGCCGCGGCTGATGTTTTACTCCGCAGCTACACCAAGTGTGAACTCAGAGGGAACTGTGGAGGGTTTCAATGCCAAGCGACCGACTGGCTCCCACTTCAACCTGGAGTCCACCAGCCTGCGGGAGAATCATTCGGCCCTGTATTTCTGTGCCTGGAGTCAGCACAGTGACTCAGAGAGACGGAGCAGTTCAACAAAAACACCAACAGAAATACCTGTTTCAGATAAAAGCCCGCAGCTCTGTATCCTGTTTGGTTTATCTATTGCAGTGTGAACATGTCTTCGACATGAAGAAGACACAGAAAGATGTTCAAGGATGATATCAGAACTGAGAGGTGATAATGATCAGGAAAAGACTGAACAGACTGGGGCTCTTTTCTCCAAAAAAGAGAAGGCTGAGGAGTGACCTGATAGAGCTCTTTAAGATTATGAAAGTGGTTTTGATCAGATAAATGTAGAGAAGATTTTTTCCATTTGCGGGTGAGTCCAGAAAAAGGGGGAGGGGTCATCAATATAAGACAGTCACCAATAAATCCAATTGGGAATTCGGGAGAAACATCTTCACCCAGAGAGTGGGGAGAATGTGGAACTCATTACCACAGGCTGAGGGGAATAGGCAAGATGTATTTAAGCTGGGGGGTGGGGTGGGGAAGCTGCATAGGACATGAGGGAGAGAGGAACAGAAGGAGATGTGGCTTGTGGCGAGATGAAGTGGGCGTGGAACGACGTTCGTGTGGACCAAAAAGGCCTGCATGGACGTGTCTGGCCGAATGATCTATTTCTGTGCTGTAACTTCCCTGCAGCTGGAGCGAGGAGCAGGAACACCAACACTGTGGGACTAGTCAGTGGAGCTGGGGAACTGACTCCTGGGTGAGGAGCTGCTTTTCTTTGTGATCCTCATCTAAACCTGTCACAATCTTGTACACCTCTATCAGGTCTCCACTCAATCTCATTTTCTCCAGGTTTTCCAACCTAACCTTGTAATTAAAATCCCCTATCCCCGGAATCATATTGGTCAATCTCCTCTACACCCTCTCAAGGAAACTCACCTCCTTCCTAAAGTGTGGTGCGCAGAACTGGATGCAATTGTCCAGTTGTGGCCTAACTAGAGCTTTATAAAGATTCAGCATAACTTCTCATATTTTGTAGGCAGTGCCTCTATTTATGAAGCCCAAGATCTCACAGTTTTGCTAATCTCATATGTTTTGCTATTCCCATACTCTTTGCTACTGTTTCGAAGTACAGCCACTGCTGTAATGCAGGAAGTGTGGCAGCCAGTTTCTACAAGGCAAGATCCCACGAACAGACAATGTGCAGATCCTGCTGAAGTTGTTGTTGAATTTGTTGGTTTTTTTCTCCTGCTGAAGTTGTTGTTGACTTTGTTGGTGTTTTTCCTGTTGAAGTTGTTGTTGCATTTGTTGCTGTTTTTCCTGCTGAGGTTGTTGTTGAAATTGTTGGTGTTTTTCTCCTGCTGAAGTTGTTGTTGACTTTGTTGGAGTTTTTCCTGTTGAAGTTGTTGTTGAATTTGATGGCGTTTTCCCTGTTGAGGTTGTTATTGAATTTGTTGTTGTTTTCTCCTGCTGAAGTTGCTGTTGAATTTGTTGGTGTTTTTCTTGTTGTTGAATTTGTTGGTGCTTTTCCTCTTGAGGTTGTTGTTGACTTTGTTGGTGTTTTTCTCCTGCTAAAGTTGTTGTAGACTTTGTTGGTGTTTTTCTCCTGTTGAAGTTGTTGTTGATTTTATTAGTATTTTATATTTCTCCTGTTGAAGTTATTGCTGAGCTTGTTAGTGGGTTATTTTTCTGCTTCAGTTATTTTTGTATTTTTTCCTGTTTGCCTCCTGATAAAGTTGTTGTTGAATCTATTGGTGTTTTTTCTCGATGTTGTTGTTGAATTTATTGTTGTTTTTCCTGTTGAAGTTGTTGTTAAATGTATTGGTGTTTTTTCCACCTGCTGACGTTGTTATTGAATTTGTTGGTGTTTTTCTCCTGAAGATGTTGTTGAATTTGTTGGTGTTTTTCCTGTTGAAGTTGTTGAATTTGTTGGTGTTTTTCTCCTGTTGAAGTTGTTGTTGACTTTGTTGGTGTTTTTCTCCTGATGAAGTTGTTGTTGACTTTGTTGGTGTTTTTCTCCTGCTGAAGTTGTTATTGAATTTGTTGGCGTTTTTCCTGTTGAGGTTGTTGTTGAATTTGTTGGTGTTTTTCCTGTTGAGGTTGTCGTTGAATTTGTTGGTGTTTTTCTTCTGTTAAAGTTGTTGTTGAATTTGTTGGCGTTTTCCCTGTTGAGGTTGTTGTTGAATTTGTGAGTGTTTTTTTCTGCTGCAGTTGTTTTTGTCTTTTTGGGGGTTTTCTCCTCCAGGGGGACAGCAGAGGGCGAGCTAGGACCAGGAAACCCATCAGACTTCACCAATATTGATTAAAAAAACATGGTTTTCATTGTTCTGTAAAATTGTTTCCTTTCTCTCTCTTCATGTCTGTTTCTTTGTCTCTGTTGCCCTTGTTATCTTTCCTCTCTCACACACACTCACTCTCATTCTCTTTCTTTATCCCTGTCTGTCTTTCCTTCTCTCAGTTCCTCTCTGCTCTGTTGCTCTTTCTGTCTCTCACACACACACACATTCTCATTCTCTCTCTTTATCTCACTGTCTTCTATCCTTCCCCTCTCTTTCTCGCCTCTCATTTTCTCACTTACTCTTGCTGTCTGTCTCTATTTCTCTCTCACACACACTCACTCATTTTTCTCTCTCTCTCTCTCATTAATTCTGACAATCTCCTCTCATTTCCTGTCTCTGTGTCGCTCTGTCTCTCCTTGTCTGTCTCTACACCTCCTACTGCTTCATTCTCTCTATCTGTCACTATGTCTCTCATTCTCTCTCTCTCTCTCTGTCTAACTTATTTTGCCTGAATCATTCCATCTCTCAGTGGCTTTGTCGATCAGTCTGTCTCTCTTTCTCTCTGTCTCTGCCTCACTCTACCTCTCCCTTGCTCCCTCTCAGCTGTTCTCTCTCTCTCTCATTTTCTCTTTATTTTTCCCTATGTAGGGATCCCTGGGATGGCCTCTGCCTGTACGGCGCTGATCCCTGCTAAGCTTTTGTTGGTATGATCTGGTCAGAGGGTGCTCCGTAAGGAATACAACGCCAGAGGCAGTGATTACTCGCCCTGTCTGCAGTTTCCACAGCAGCAGGGGCGGTTTGATCACACTGCTTACAACGAGCCTCCTCCTCTGAAAAGAATCTCAAAGTAGTTAAAGATCTGCTGACAGAAGATACTGAAGTGTTATTCGGAGATACTGGTCACAATTCCTTCCCTTTCCATATTCCTGCTTTCCACCTTTAAGACAGGAAACACCACTGTCCCCATTTGGTACCATTGTTGATGAAATTAATGTTCGTAATAGTTACTTTATGCATTGTTATATGTAATCACCTCGTCAACCAAACTGAAATAATTCACTGCTGCTTGATCCGAACAGCAGTTAGGATTATTTTAACAGAGTATCATCCTTAAACATTACCTATTTTCCTTTTGCTCAGATGCAGACTGAGCTGGTTTGCATTCATCCTTCCGAGTTTGGCGCTTTTATAGTTTTACCACTGTCAAAAATCTGCTTTATAATTGGGCTTAACCTATGGAGCAAATATAAGCGTGAAGGTAGCAGCGTGACTGGAGGAAAATAATTTGTCTCCTCTGCTTTTGCCTCTGTCCCTCCCTGTAACCCTCTATCGTTCTCTCCCCATTGATCTGCCATCCTGTATGAAGAATATTGTCAGATGTTAGATGGTTCTCCAGTCCCCGGCGGCCAACGCCCTGGTTCCTGGGGAGGAAACCACGTTCCACAGCAGAATTGGGCAGGGCAACATGACTGAGTGTTGTTTGGACTGGTACTTGCAGATTGGTGACTGCCTGGGATGGATCAGATGGAGTGCACTTTCTGCATCTAACAACAGGAAATGGATTGAAACCCAGCACGAGACTCAGGCCAACACTTTCCCTCTGTCGTTGAAAAGCTCCTGGGTCCAAGACAACAGCGCTTACTACTGCAGGGCTCACAAGGATACACACAGTGTAACTAGAATGGAAGGAAACAGGGCAAAAACTTGGGAATTGTGTAATACATCTTACCCCAGTCTCTGGGGGTACGGTAGCATAGCTGTTATGTTACTGGGACTAGTAATCCAGAGGCTTCGACCGAATGATGCAGAGCACTGGAGCTCAAATCCCACCACAGCAGCTGGGATAATCAAACCAAACAAGCACCACCTTAAATATTTACTCCCTCCGCCACCGACGCACATTGGCAGCAGTGTGTACCAGCTACAAGATGTACAGCAGTAATGCACCAAGGTTCCTTTGACAGCACCTTCCAAACCCACGAACTCTACCAACTAGAAGGATAAGGGCAGCAGACGCATGGGGAAACCACTGCCTGCAAGTTCCCCTCCAAGCCACACACCATCCTGACTTGAAACTATATCGGCCGTTTCTTCACTGTCGCTGGGTCAAAATCCTGGAACTCCCTTCCTAACAGCACTGTGGGTGTACATACCCCACATGGACTGCAGCGGTTCAAGAAGGCAGCTCACCACCACCTTCTCAGAGGTCAATTAACGAAAAATAATACATGCTGGCCTAGCCTAGCCAGTGACACCCACATCCAATGACTCCCTGCTCCTCTCCAATTTCCCAATATTAACTTCCTCAGACTTGTTCTCAAATCCCTCCATGGCCTCACCCCTCCCTATCTCTGTTGCCTCCTCCAGCCCCACAAGACATTGACATCTTCTGTGTTCATCCAATTCCTGGCCTCTTGTGTATCCCCGATTTTAACACTCCACCATTGGCGGTCATGCTTTAAGCTGACTTGGTATTAAGATCCTGAATTATCTCACTAACCCTCTCCACCTCTCGACCTCCCTCTCTCCTCTTTTAAAATGCTCCGTTAAAAACTCTCTCTTTGATCAAGCCTCTGGTTATCTCGCCCGAAATATCGTTCTGTGGCTCGATTTCCAAAAACGTCAGAAATGTTCTTATTGGTATCACTGCTGCTAAGCACCTTGGGACATTTTGCTGCATTAAGTGTGCTACTTAAATGTAAGTTGTTGTTGGTGTAACGGAAAAAGTAAGGGGACCAGCTTTATTAATTGACGTTACTGATCAGCAGCGAGCCCGATGAGATTCTCCTGACACGGAATTGTATTCCTGAGGAAGTGAAAAGCACATGTTTACATCTCCACCCAGATCAGTCAGTTGAACTGTTGTGAAATGACTCATTGGTCACAACTCTCTAGTGTAACGATGTCAAACGTCTGCAATAAGTGAACATGGCTGGGTATCGTCCATTGATGGACATTCAGACAAGGAGAGCTGCAGTTTGGAAAGGCCTTTTAACGTGTTTGACTCCCTGACCATCCAGTGTGATTGTAAATCTGATTGTAAACTGTGTGTTTAAAGTTTTATTGCATTCTCTGTCTGCTCAATACATCTATGAACGCTGACCATGACCGTCTCAAGAAGTTTATTGATTTTGCTGGAATGGCTTTCCCATATGATCATGGAAATCCAGTGTTTTTGTTCTGGGAGGGAACACTCACTGTTAAATGATTGCTGAGGGCTGGGATCAGAAGGGATGTGACTGTGCATGGTGGGTCTGCCCAGCATTCCCCAAACCTCGTGCTGCTCCATTCTATTCTGGTCAGTGCTTCCACCCTGGATAATCCAGCTCACTCAAGGCCTGACAGAGGAAAATGAGAAATCCTGGCAACAGGAGTGGGCCATTCGGCCCATTCAAGCTTGTTCCGCCATTCAGGGAGATCATGGATCATCTACAACTTATTTCCATTTGCCCATCTGGGTTCCATATCATTTAATACCCTCACCGAACATCAATCTAGCAAGCTCTGCTTTGTAATGTCTGATTAACCCCCCTCACACCCCCATCTGTAGAGCTTTTTGAGGGAGAGAGTTCCAGATTTCCACTACCTGCTGTGTGAACCAGCGTTTCCTGACATCACTCCTGAACAGCCCCACCCCACCTTGCCCTGGACTCCCCCAGCAGAGGAAATTGTTTCTGTCCATTAACACCATCGAATCCTTTAATCGTCCTAAATATTTCAATGAGATCACCCTTTAATCTCCTATACTTAAGAGAATATGACATTAGGCCATGCAAACTGTGAAGCTAATTTAACCCTTTTAGACCTGGTGTCATTACCTCCAAGGCTGAGACATCCTTCCTGAGTTTTGATGCACAGAACTGAAGATGGTTTCTCCAGAAGGGGACTAATCCGAGCTGCATACAACAGTAACACAACATCCAGCGCTTTCTATTCCAGCCCCCTTGAGGGAAAAGGGACAATACTCTTTGTTGTAATAGTTACTTAATTTTTTAATTATTTGACCTGGAAACGAACCTGCAGAAAGGTTATTTCAATGAGCAGGAGGTCGCTCTGTGGAACAGGGTCCCAGGGAGACGCTGGAAGCAGATATTACCTGCACATTAGAGAGATTTCACTCAGGGATACACTTATAGTGTAAGCTGAGTCATGAGGGGTGGTGAGTGTAACATGTTCAGGAGGAACAGGGGAATTCAACAACAACTTCAGGAGGGGGAAAAAGAACAACAAATACAACAACTTCAGGAGCAGAAAGACACCAACAAATTCAACAACTTCTTCAGGAGAATTAAAAACAAACATCACAACAACTTCAACAGGAAAATTACACCAACAAATTCAACAACAACTTCAGGAAGCAATCACCAACAAATCCTGCAACTTTAGGGGAAGGGGGGAGTAAAGAAAACAACTAATATTCTCACAACGTCAGCAGGGGAAACACCTACAACTTCACCAACAACTTTAGGGAAGTACATCAAGCAATGCAGCAGCAACTTCAGCTGGGCAAAGACACCAACAAGTTCAACAACAACTTCAGTGAAAAAAAGACAATAAATACAGCAACAACTTCAGCAGGGGAAAAACACTAACAAATTGAACAACATCAGAAGGGGGTAAAACACTGACAAATGGGGAAATTGCACAACTTGTTGAGGTTGATGGGAATTCGTTCACAAAAGCTCCGAGTATCTGATCAGACCTGCATGATGTAATTGTTGCAAACAAAGCCCATTTCAGCCTCAATGTGGAAAGGGGAGAGGGAGATTCATAAAAGGGGCTCAAAGATCTTCTACCAGCACGTAAATAGTAAGTGAGTAGTAGGAGGTAAAGAGGGGTCAAGTAAGGATGGAGAGAGTAATATGTGCTTTGAGGCACAGGGCAAAGCTAATATACTTAATGAGAACTTTGCATCAGTGTTCACGAAGGAACTGGAGGCTGAAAATTATCTGTAGAAGCAGAGAGAGTAGAGGCAATGGATGGGATAACAATTGAGAGCTGGTACTAAAAAGGCTGGCTATGCTTTGGGTGGATAAGTCACCTGGTTCAGATAACCTGTATCCCAGTTTGCGAAAGGAAGTGGGGGGTAGAGATAGAAGAAGGGCTTGCCGTAATCTTCAAATCTTCCCTGGTTATGGGGGAGGTGCCAGAGGATGACAGAGTGGCAAACCCATATTCAAGAAAGGGTGTAAGGACAGTCCGAGCAACTACAGGCCACTTAGTTTAACATCAGTGATGGGTAAGGTTCTAGAAACAATAATCAGAGAAAAATCAATAGACGGTTAGAGAGGTTCGAGTTTAATTAAGGATAGCCAGCATGGATTTTCAAAAGGCAGGACATTATTGACTAATCTAATTGAATTCTTTGATGAAGCGACAGAGAAGGTCAATGGAGTGAATGTGGTGGATGTTGTATATGTGGATTTTAAGAAAGCGCTTAACAAGGTACCACATAAAAGGCTGGTTAACACAACTGAGGCTCATGGATGAGAGGGTCAGTGTTCAATTGGGTGAAAAAGTGCCGTCAGGACAGGAAACAGCGAATCGTAGTAAATGGTTGCTTTTTAGACTGAGGGATGGTAGTCAGTGGTGTTCCCCCATGGGTCAGTGCTGGGACCACTGCTTTTTCTGCTATATATAAATGACTTGGATCTTGAAATACAGAGCAGAATCTCAAACTTTGCTCTCCACACCAAACTTGGAGGTGCGGCAAACAGTGTGGATGATATGAACTGCCTGGATCAGGGCATAGATAGGCTGGCAGAATGGACAGAGAGGTGGTCAATGGAATTTCATACTGACAAGTGTGAGGTGATGCATTTTAGCAGAAGGAATAGGGAGATGCAATATATACTTAATGGCACAGTTGTAAAGATTGTGCAGGGACAGAGGGACCTGGGGGTGTATGTGCACACATCTTTGAAGGTGGCAGGACATCGTGAGAGAGTGGTTAGGAAAGCATGTGGGATCTTGGGCTTCATAAATAAAGACATAGGGCACAAAAGCAGTGAAGCCATTGTGAACCTTATAAAGCTCTGGTTCGGCCCCAAATGGAGAGTTGTGTCCAGTTCTGATCACCACACTTCAGGAAAGATATGAGGGTCCTTGAGAGGGTGCAGAGAAGGTTTACCAGAATGGTTCCAGTGATGGGGGACTTTAGTTGCAAGGTTAGGTTGGAAAAACTGGGTTTGTTCTCCTTAGAACAAAGGTGGTTTGACAGAAATGTACAAGATTATGACAGACTTAGATAACTCAGACAAGAAAAAACGGTTCCCATTAACTAATGGTACAATAGGGAGGTTGTAGGTTTGGGTTAGAGATGCAGGGGAATATGAGGAAGAACTTTTTTGGCACTGCGGGTGTTAATGACCTGGGACTCGCTGCCCACAGGGTGGTGAAAGCGAAGATGATCAATGACTTCAAGAGGAAGTTGGATTTCCACCTGAGAGAAATAGACTTGCAGGGCTGCAGGGATCGAGCTTGGGGAGTGGACTTACTTCACAGCACCGTGGACAGCCAGCATGAACTCGATGGTCCGAATGGCCTTCTTCAGTGCCGTAAATGGCTCGATGCCTCCTTCAAAAGAAGCAACCCTTGACTCCTCTGTCCTTACAAAATACTGTCCCATCTCCAACATCCCTTTCCTCTCCGAAATCCTGGAACAAGCTGTGCCCATCTTTCCCAGAATTCCATGTTTGAATCCATCAGCCCCTTGCTATGGCTCTGATATTAATCCCAGCCATATCAGTAATGGGTCAGTATTTGACAATAGCCTGTCAATAACTCCCTCAGATATACAGACTAATGCTTCGAGAAATACACCCTTGGCAATGTTTGACTTGACATTTAAATACAGAGCCCATCGCAGTCCCATCACTGTCCCAATGTTAGGGTGTGACCAGCAGTCAGTGTCTGGTCCATTGATAGCTGGGCAGAGGCTTCACAATGTCACGTTTCCTGGTTACACAGCGACTCTCACAGCTCTCTCCCTCTCTCACTCTCTCTCTCTGGCTGTCTTCACTCTTGTTTGCCTATGTACCTGAATATGTTCCGGTGCCTTTTCAGGAGATCCTATCTGTGCCTCTGATCTAAACAGTCCATTGTCCTCAGTCTGTGAGACTCATCTGACTGGCACGACATCAGTACTGGGTCATATTGTGGCAATGTGCTCTGTATCCTCTCAGATTAATGGACACTGAGTATCCGACAGAAAATATTCACAGGATAAATACCTCCCATATCAGTAATGTGTCAGTATTGAGCAATAGGCTGTTTATATTAGATCATAAATGGACACTGAGTGTCCCAGACAGATCATTCTCATGATAAATTGCTTCAATATGTCAGCAACCGTCCAGGACCCCAAACTCTCCTTCCAGGTTAAACAGCGATTCACTTGGACATTCAATTTCAAATAGAAAGAGGGAATTATTGACAGAAGATTTTATAACACCCTAATGACTACCCGCCAAAGTGCTTTACAGCCAATGAAATGCTTGTTTTGCTGCAGTGCAGTCACTGTTGTAATGTAAGAATCATGGCAGCTGATTTGTGCACAGCAAGCTCCCACAAACAGCAATGTGAGAATGACCAGGTAATCTGTTTTAATGACGTTGATGGAGGGATAATTATTGGCCAGGACACCAGGGAGAACTCCCCTGCTGTTCTTCAAAATAGTCCAATGGGATCGTTTATATCCACGGGAGTAAGAGGATGGAGTCTCTGTTTAATGTGACATCTGAAAGAGGGCATCCTGACAGTGCAGCACTCACTCAGTACTGACCCTCTGACAGTGCAGCACTCACTCAGTACAGACCCTCTGACAGTGCAGCACTCCCTCAGTACTGCCCCTCTGAAAGTGCAGCACTCCCTCAGTACTGCCCCTCTGAAAGTGCAGCGCTCCCTCAGTACTGATGCTCCGACAGTGTAACATTCCCTCAGTACTGACCTTCCAACAGTGCAGCACTCCCTCAGTACTGACCATCTGACAGTGCAGCACTCCCTCAGTACTGACCCTCTGACAGTGTGGCACGCCGTCAGTGCTGACCCTCCGACAGTGCGACACTCCCTCAGTACTGGCCCTCCAACAGTGCTGCACTCTCTTGGTACTGCCCATCTGACAGTGCAGGACTCCCTCAATACTGCCCCTCTTTCAGTGCAGCACTCCCTCAGTACTGCCCATCTGACACTGCAGCACTCCATCAGTATTGCCGCTCTGACAGTGCAGCTCTCCCTCAGTGCTGCCCCTCAGGCAGTGCAGCACTCTCTCAATACTGACCCTCTGACAGTGCAGCTCTCCCTCAGTGCTGCCCCTCAGGCAGTGCAGCACTCTCTCAATACTGACCCTCTGACAGTGCAGCACTCTCTCAGTACAGACCCTCTGATAGTGCAACACGCCCTCAGTACTGACCCTCTGACAGTGCAGCACTCCCTCAGTACTGCCCTCATGACTGAAGCTATTGTTTCCAGTTTCCGCTCCAAACTCCAATCTTTTACTACTGACTCTATCCCTCTCCCTGGCAGCAGTCTGAGTTTAAGGCAGTCTGTTCGAAAGCCTGGTGTCACATTTGATGCCGAAATGGGCTTCTGACCTCATGTAGGCACCATCACTAACGCTGCCCATTTCCACCTCTGTAACATCACCCACACTCGCCCCTGTTTCAGCTGATCTGCGGCTGAAACCTTCATTCACGCCTCTGTCAGCTCTAGACTTCACAATGTCAAGACACTCCTGATGCTCTCCCACTTTCTGTAAACCTGAGGTAATCTAAAACTCTTCTGTCTGTGTCTTAAGCTACTCCAAGTCCCGTTCCCCTGTCACTCCTGTGCTCGCTGCCCTACATTGGCTCCCGATCAAGCAACATCCACATTTTAAACGTCTCGTCCTTGCCCTCAAATCCCCCCATGGCCTTTCCCCTTCCTATCTCTGTAATCTCCACCAGTCTCTACAACCCTCCCTATCTCTGTAACCTCCACCAGTCTCTCCAACCCTCCCTATCTCTGTAACCTCCACCAGTCTCTGCAACCCTCCCTATCTCTGTAACCTCCTCCAGTCTCTACAACCCTCCCTATCTCTGTAACCTCCACCAGTCTCTGCAAACCTCCCTATCTCTGTAACATCCACCAGTCTCTGCAAACCTCCCTATCTCTGTAACCTCCACCAGTCTCTGCAAACCTCCCTATCTCTGTAACCTCCACCAGTCGCTGCAAACCTCCCTATCTCTGTAACCTCCACCAGTCTCTGCAAACCTCCCTATCTCTGTAACCTCCACCAGTCTCTGCAAACCTCCCTATCTCTGTAACCTCCACCAGTCTCTGCAAACCTCCCTATCTCTGTAACCTCCACCAGTCTCTGCAAACCTCCCTATCTCTGTAACCTCCACCAGTCTCTGCAAACCTCCCTATCTCTGTAACCTCCACCAGTCTCTACAACCCTCCCTATCTCTGTAACCTCCTCCAGTCTCTACAACCCTCCCTATCTCTGTAACATCCACCAGTCTCTGCAAACCTCCCTATCTCTGTAACCTCCACCAGTCTCTGCAAACCTCCCTATCTCTGTAACCTCCACCAGTGTCTGCAACTTCTCTATCTCTGTTACCACCTCCAGCTCCTACAACCCTCCCTATCTCTGTAACTGCCTCCATCCCCTAATGCCCTCGCTTCCTCTGTAACGTCCTCCAGCACCTACAACCCTCCCTTGTCTCTATAACCTACTCCAGCTATTTCAACCCTCCCTATCTCTGTAACTGCCTCCAGCCCTACAACACTCCCTATCGATGTAACCCCCTTCAGTCCCTCCAACTCTCGATATCTCTTTAACTTCCTCCAGCCCTGACAGCCCTCCTTATATCTGAAACTTCCTACAGTCTCAACAGCCATCCCTATCTCTGTAACCTCCTCCAGCCATTGCAACCCTCCCTAACTCTGTAACAGCCTCCAGCCCGAAAACCCTCCCTATCTCTGTAACCGCCTCCAGCCCCAACAGCCCCCCTATCTCTGAAACCTCCTGCAGTCCCTAGAGCCCTCCATATCTTTTACCACCTCCAGCACCTCGAGCCCTCCCTATTTCTGTAACCTCCACCTGCACCTAAATCCCTCCCTCCCTCTGTAACGTCTTCCAGCCCCGACAACCTCCCGCAATCTCTGCACTCCTCTAATACTGGGTTTTTGAGCAACCCCGACCTTAATGGTTCAACCACTGGTGGCCGCAGCAGGGACATTGATATCTGCTCAGGGGCCTCACAGTGTCGTGTGTACTGCCTACAAAAGTCTTCTCCCAGCTCTCTGGCTTTGCTCATTGTTGTTTGCATATGTTGCTGAATGTGTACCTGTGGCCTGTGGGAGATCTTATCTGTGCCTCTGATATGAACAGTCCACTGTTCTCCGACTGTGAGCATCTTCTGACAAACATTTTTACTTTGCAGGTATTTTATCAGCTGCCATAGAGCAGGAAGGACATAGAGGAGCAGAGCTGTAAAGAAATAACTGAGGGGTGAAAAAAATTATGTGATGATTTGAGACTTTAACTACCCCGATATTGAATTGGGCAGTCAGTAAGATTATACGAAATGGGAGCAAGGAGTAGGCCATTCGGCCCCTCGAGCCTGCTCAGCCATTCTATAAGATCATGGCTGATCTGATTGTCGCTTTAACTCCACTTTCCTTTCTGCCCTCGATAACCCCGACTCCCTTGTCGAATCAAAATCTGTCTAAGTCAGGCTTGAATATATTCAATGACCCAGCCTCCGTTGCTCTCCAGGGAACGGAGTTCCACAGACTCACAATTCTCTGAGAGAAAAATATCCGCCTCATCTCCATCTTAAATGGGAGACCCCCTTATTCTGAAATTGTTACGCCTAGTTCTAGATTCCCAAACGAGAAGGAACATCCACTCAGCATCTACCCAGTCAAGCCCCCTCAGAATCTTACGTGGCTCATTTTTCTAAACTCCAATGAGTATCTGCCCAACCTCTTCAAACATTCCTCATAATAATCAAAGAATCACAGAATTGTGACCATGCCGAAGGAGGCCATTCGGCCCATCGTCTCCCCACCGGCTCTCTGAAAGAGCAACGCCCTCAGTTCCACTCCCCCGGCCTCTTCCTGCAACCCTGCAAATTCTTCCATTTCATGTAACTGTCTAATTTTATTTTAAATGTTTCAGTTGAATCTGCCTCCACCATGTTCCCAGGCAGCGCATCCCAGACCTTAACCATTCGCTGCATGAAAACTTGTTTCCCCATGTCACTTTTGCTTCTCTTACCAAATACTTTAAATCTGTGCCCTCTCGTTCTCGATAATTTCACGAGTGGGAACATTGGCTACTATGTCCAGGCCCCTCATGATTTTGAATATCTCTCTCAAATCACCTCCCAGCCTTCCCTTCTCCAAGGAAAACAGTCCGAACTTCTCCAATCTATCTTCATAACTGAAATTCCTCAACCCTGGAACCATTCTTGTGAATCTCGTCTGTACTCTCTCAAATGCCCTCACATCTTTTCTCAAGTGCAACACCCAGAATTGGAGGCAATACTCCAGCTGAGGACAAACTAGTGTCTTATACGAGTTCAACATAACTTCCTTGCTCTTGTAATCTATGCCCCTATTAATATCGCCCAGGATACTGTATGCTTTATCAACCACTCTCTCAACCTGTCCTGCCATCTTCAATGACTTATGCACAGAAACACACAGGTCTCTCTGCTCCTTCACCCCCTTTAGAATTGTAACCTCGATTCTATATTTTCTCTCCATGTTCTTCCTAACAAAATTAATCACTTCACATTTCTCCACATTGAACCTCATCTGTCACTTGTCTGCCCATTCCACCAACTTGTCTCTGTCCTTTTGAAGTTCTACACTATCCTCCTCACAGTTCACAATGCTTCCAAGTTTCGTATCATCTGCAAATTTTGAAATTGTGCCCTGCACACCGAGGTCTAGGACATTAATATATATCAGGAAAAGCAAGGGTCCCAACACTGATCCCTGGGAAACTCCACTACAAACCTTTCTCCAGTCCGAAAAACATCCATTAACCACTATTCTCTGTTTCCTGTCACTCAGCCAATTTCGTAATCCATGTTGCTACCGTCCTATGTATTCCAAGAGCTACATGTTTGCTCACAAGTCTGATGCGTGGAACTGTATCAAATGCCTTTTGAAATGCCAGGATTTCTCATTTTCCTCTGTCAGGCCTTGAATGAGCTGGATTATCCAGGGTGGAAGCACAGACCAGAATAGAATGGAGTAGCACAAGGTTTGGGGAATGCTGGGCAGTCCCACTATGTACAGTCACATCCCTTCTGATCTCAGCCCTCAGCAATCATTTAACAGTGAGTGTTCCCTCCCTGAACAAAAAAACACTGGATTTCCATGATCAGATGGGAAAGTCATTCCAGCAAAATCAATAATCTTCTTGAGACGGTCAGGTTTAGCGTTCATAGATATATTGAGCAGACAGAGAATGCAATAAAACTTTAAACACACAGTTTACAATCAGATTTACAATCACACTGGGTGGTCAGGGAGTCAAACACGTTAAAAGGCCTTTCCATGCTGCAGCACTCCTTGTTTGAATGTCCATCAATGGAAGATACACAGCCATGTTCACTTATTGCAGACGTTTTACATTGTTGCACCAGAGAGTTGTGACCAATGAGTCATTTCACAACAGTTCAACAGACTGATCAGGATGTTAATATTGGGAAATTGGAGAGGAGCAGGGAGTCAGTGAATGGCAATAGTTCCAGGGGTGATGGGTGAACAGGGTTCGGAGTGAGTTAAGACACAGGCAGCAAATGTTTGTATGAGGATAAGATCAGGAAGTGTGAAAGATGTGCGGTTGGCCAGCAGAGTATTGGAATAGTCCAGTCTGGAGGTAACAGAGGCACGGATGAGGGTTTCAGCAGCAGATGAGCTGAAGCAGGGTCGGAGTCGAGAGATGGTATGGAGGTGGAAATGGACAGTCTTGGTGATGGTGTGGATATGTAGTCGGAAACTCATCTCGGGGTCAAACACAACAACAAAGGCTGAAAACTGTCTTGATCAGTTTCAGACAGGTACCAGAGATGGTGTCGGTGGTCCAAGAATGACATTTGTGTCGGGGACCACAGACAATGGCTTCAGTCTTCCCAATATTTAGTAGGAGAAAATAACTGCTCATCCAGTATTGGATGTTAGACAAGCAGTGTGGCAGAGCAGAGACAATGGAAGCATTCACAGAGGTGTTATTGAGATGGAGTGTTGTCAGCATTAGGTTCCTGAGCTCAGTATAACTCCCTTCCTTTGTTATTAAACATTTGACATATGCCACACATAAATGCTTTGTACTCAATGAAAGCTTTCCTTTTCAATATATTTTGATCCTGCAAAGTTCAGCATCAACCAATCCCCCATTCTGCATGAGCCCTCAATTTAAAAGATGTTATCTACCCTGAGGTTCTCCATGGACAAGGACGAACTGTTTTCCTTGCCTCTGTTCTCAGTGCTGACAGCTCCATGAAGCTTAGGGACCTCTACTCAATGGTAGATCTTTAAAGAAACTCCCTCATTAAACCTGAGATCACTTCATCCTGAAAGTGGCCAGAGCTGTCAGGTTAGTCTGGGTTCAGCTGACCAGTGGTCACTATATACAAATGGGATCGTACTTCTCTATTTAACAAAGCAATAGCTTAAAGCTCCCACACCCCTGCGGTATAAAGACACACCAATTACAGTATAACATTAGCATACTTCTAGTCGGAGATTAACCCTTTGCTGACAATTTCCTTGAGTTAAACAAGGTGAAGATAAGATGGTACAGTGATTGAGTGAGGATGTAAAACACACAGAGACTGGATCACACGTGTCGGGTGCTTGTTGACATGTCCAAACACCTTCACACTTCCACAGGCTCACTAGCCGAGCACTGAACGTCTTCTGGATCCAATTCGAGCTTCGTGTGTGGACACATCCTGGAACATGTGCTTCATCTGCATCGCAGAGAGGAGAAACGATGAGTATTACTGCAAGGGGAGGAGTGAATAGAAATAGACAGAGAGCATACAGACAGAGATCGGGAGAGAGGGTGGGGACAAGACAGTGAGAGACAGGGTGAGGCAAAGATACTCAGATAGAGGGAGAGATGCAGAGGGAGGGTGGGAGAGCTACAGGGATTGTGACAGAGGTAGAGAAACAGAGGGCGTGAGAGCGAGAGGTCGTCAGAGATGCAGTGAGGGAGAGACAGACACAGACAGAAAGAAAGACAAAGAAAGAGAAATACAGAGTGGGTGAGCGAGGCAGAGAAAGAGACAGAGATAGAAAGGACATAAAGAGAGAATGGGGAGAGTGAGAGGGAAGATCAGAGAGAGGTTACCGTACAACGAGGAGGCCATTCATCCCCTCTAGTCTGTTACACAGGAACAGGAGGAGGCCATTCAGCCCCTCGTTCGAGTTATTACACAGGAACAGGAGAAGGCCATTCAGCCCCCTCACCCCCTCTCCAGCCTTTCACACAGGCTCAGGAGGAAGCCCATTCAACCCCTCACAAGCCTGTTCTGGGGGACCAGAAGATAAGCAGAGGGGGAATTAGAGCTGTTTAAATAATGACCTGGAGTTCCCATTCAGTGAATACAGACAGTGAGAGAGAGGATCTGTTGCCGCCCGTGTTTCTCCTCTATACAGTGCAGTCTCTCACCCTCTCCACAACGATTCTCTTTGCAGTTTCATCATCCAGATCAGTCATTGAAGTGATCTTCACATTAATCCTCTTGTATTTGGTATCTAAACACAACAGTCACAACATCAACAGGTTGAACACACCCAGAGTTTAGCACAGGGCACGGGACGTATTTCGAATGATCTCTCCTCTCTAATTTAAACTCTCTTTCCTCCAGTTTGTCAACCACTCGTTTGTTCATCTGTCTCTGTTATTCTCTCTATCTCAACTCGTCTTGTCTCTAATCTGCCCTCCCTGTGTTATCATCCTCTATCCTGCACTCTCTTCTCTGTTGCCTCTTGTTCCATCTCCCAAGATCATTTGCATTCCGTGTTTACTCCGGTCTCACTGCCCTTTTCTCTGTCTCTGTCGATCACTCTCACTCTCTCTCTCTCTCTGATGCTCTCTGTCCCTCTGACAAAGACAAAGACAAAGACAGAGAGACAGACAAAGAGCATCTGTGAGAGAGACAGAGAAAGAGAAAGTGAGAGTCAGAGAGACAGACAGGGAGACAGAACATCAGAGAGAGTGGGAGACAGAGTGAAGTGAAAGAGGGAGCTGGAGAAACTGAGAGCCAGATAGGAGAGAGGCGGTTACAGTAATGAAATATATTTATATATGCGTGTGAAAGGCAGATAAAGGAGAAACAGAGAGACAGAGATAAAACTGAGAGTTACAGAGAGAGGGATGTGAGATAGAAGCTCAAAGATATTTCTGAACGTTTACGTTTCTGTGTTTCCCAATGTATCCACTCATACTGAACACAAGTGATTGCAACTCTTGTCTGACAGCACAGACAAGACAGAGAGAGAGACACAGAGAGAGTGAGAACGATGGGTTTCCCTACACAGAACGATCACACAGCTGTTTGGAGGCCCTCGGTCCTGATATATTTGTGCCAGACTGAGACAGCAGGAGCGATTTAATATTCCTGAAATGTGGAGGATCTGAAACGTTCCCACCGTCATCAGAAACAGGCTGGGAGTCGGGAGGTTCCTCGGGAGTAGACGGAATCCCCGAGTCTGAGAGGATCAAATAAAGACAAGAGGAATTTCACTGGGATTCAGAACGCTGGATGAGTGGACAGAAGTGTTTCAACACAGAACCTCCTCTCGTATGTAATCTAACTCCCTCGACACACTGAATCAATGTATACCAGCCTTTACTGAGGGGGGACACAAGATATCATCGGCTGCAGAATCAGTTACTACTCCAACAAGAAACAAAAACTAACAGAGAAAACTCACGAGATTATCAAAGTGATCAGCGAAACGACAGGGGGAAAGTGGAGTCAGAGAACAACAGAGAGCAGGAGTGAGAGAAAAGGAGGGAAGGCGACAGGTGTGAGACAGAAAAGAGTAAGGGAGATCTGGAATGAGTGTGAACAAGAGTGAGAAAAGAAAACAGCACTGTAATGTTCCCCTTAATCAATACTGATACCCCTCCTCCTTTCCTTCCTCCCCTCTCTTTCCTGAACACCTTGTAGTCAGGAATATTCACTACCCAGTCCTGCCCCTCTTCGAGCCAGGACCCTGTAATTGCCACAACATCATATTTCCACGTGGCTATCTGCGCCTGAAGCTCAACAACCTTATTTACCACTCTCCGTGCATCCATATACACACACATTAAACTGAATTTACAGCTCATCTCCTTTCCTCTTACACTGTCCCCGTCTCATACGATACTCTTATCGACTCCTTTGTTATCTGTCCCTCCTAATTCTCTGTGCATCTATGTTTTGCTCTCTAATAATGCTCAGACCACTGTTGTTCCTGATGTATATTAATGACATCGACTGGGGCGTACAGGGCACACTTTCAAAATCTGCAGATGACACAAAACCTGGAAGTATTGTGAACTGTGAGGAGGATAGCAATAGACGTCAGGAGGTTATAGACAGGCTGGTGGGATGGGCAGACACTGGCAAATGAAATTTATCACAGAGAATTGTGAAGTGATTCATTTTTGGTCAGACGAACGAGAGGCAATATAAAATAAAGGATACAATTCTAAAGGAGATGCAGGGGCAGTGGGACCTGGGGGGACATGTGCACAAATCATTGAAGGTGGCAAGACAGGTCGAGAGAGCTGTCAATACTTAGGAAGGATGTTAAGGTATTCGAGAGGGTGCAGAGAAGATTTACCAGAATGGTTCCCGGGATGAGGGACGTCAGTGACATGAATAGATCGGAGAAGCTGGGGCTGTTCTCCGTGGAGAAGAGACGATTAAGACGAGATTTGAGCAAGATGTTCATAATCAAGAGGGAACTGGACAGAGTAGTCAGGGAAAAACTGTTCCTCTTGGTGGGAGGATCCAGAACGAGAGAGCAACGGTTTTAGGTGAGTGGTAAAAGTCACAACAGAGACAGGGAAACCTTTTCACACAGTGAGTGGTTAGGATCTGAAATGCACTGCATGAGAGTGTGCTGGAGGCAGGTTTAATTGAGGCTTTCAAAAGGGAATTGGATAATTGTCATGGCAGAAAAAATCTGCAGGGCGACAGGAAAATGGCAGGAGTGGGAGTAGGTGAGTTGCACTGCCAGAGAGCTGGCACGGTGAAGATGGGCTGAACAGAAACTTTCTGTGCCGTAACCAGTCTTTGATTCCATGATTCTGCGATGATAACCCCACAAAGCAGATACCTTAGCTTCTAGAGCCCGGTGGGTAGTGGATGAAACCTCAGTAGATTCTCTAGTCGATTGTTCCTCGGATTCCTGAGTTTGAGCATCATGCTGCCCTCAGTCTCTATCACAGTCACCTCAGTCACTGCATTACACTCACCTCAGTCACTTTATCACATTCCCCTCAGTCACTGCATCACACTCCCCTCAGTCGCTGTATCCCTCTCCCGTCAGTCGCTGTATCACACTCTCCTCAGTCGCTGTCTCGCACTCCCTTCAGCTCACTGTATCACAATCCCCTCAGTCACTGCATTATATTCCCTTCAGTCACTGCATTCCACTCCCCTCAGACAGTGTATCACACTCTACTCAGTCACTGTATCACACTCCCCCAGTCACTGTATCACACACCCTTCAGTTCACCGTATCCCACTCCCCTCAGACAGTGTCTCACACTCCCCTCAGACAGTGTATCACACTCCCCTCAGTCACTGTATCCCACTCCCCTCAGACAGTGTCTCACACTCCCCTCAGACACTGTAGCGCAGTCCCCTCAGTCACTGTATCACACTCCCTTCAGTCACTGTATTCCACTCCCCTCAGTCAGTGTATCACACTCCCCTCAGACACTGTATCGCACTCCCCTCAGTCACTATATCACACTCCCTTCAGTCACTGTATCCCACTCCCCTCAGTCAGTGTATCACACTCCCCTCAGTCACTGCATCCCACACCCCTCAGTCACTGTACCACACTCCCTTCAGTCACTGTATCCCACTCCCCTCAGTCAGTGTATCACACTCCCCTCCGTAACTGTATCACACTCCCCTCAGTCACTGTATCACACTCCCTGAGTGACTGTATCACACACCCCTCAGTCACTGTATCATGCTCCCCTCAGTCACTGTATCACACTCCCCTCACACACTGCATCACACTCCCCTCTGTCACTGTATCACACTTCCTCTGTCATTGTATCACACTACCCTCAGTCACTGTATCACATCCCCCTCAGACTCTGTATCACACTACCCTCAGTCGCTGCATCACATCCCCTCAGTGACTGTATCATACTAACCTCAGACACTGTATCACACTCCCCTCAGTCACTGTATCACACTCCCTTCAGTCACTGTGTCCCACTCACCTCAGTCTCTGTATCACACTCCCCTCCGTAACTGTATCACACTCCCTGAGTCACTGTATCACACTACCCTCAGTCGCTGCATCACACTACCCTCAGTCGCTGCATCACACTCCCCTCAGTGACTGCATCATACTACCCTCAGACACTGTATCACACTCCCCTCAGTCACTGTATCACACTCCCTGAGTGACTGTATCACACCCCTCAGTCACTGTCTCATACTACCCTCAGACGCTGTATCCCACTCCCCTCAGTCACCTCATCCCACTCCTCTCAGTCTCTACATCTCACTCCCCTCGGTCACGGCATCCAACTCCCCTCAGTCTCTACATCGCACTCCCTTCAGTCTCTACATCCCATTCCCCTCATTCACGGCATCCAACTCCTCTCATTCACTACATCCCAATCCTCTCAGTCTCTCCATCCCACTCCTCTCAGTCACTGCATCCCTCTCCCCTCAATCAGTGCATCCCACTCCTCTCAGTCACTGCAACCCGCTCCCCTCAGCCACTGCATCCCACTCCTCTCAGGCACTGCATCCCACTCCTCTCAGGCACTGCATCCCACTCCCCTCAATCGGTGCATCCCACACCCCTCAATCAGTGCATTCCACTCCACTCAGTCTCTCCATCCCACTTCCCTCAATTACTGCATCCCACTCCGCTCAATTACATCATCCCACTCCCCTCAGTCCTTTATAGCCACTCCAGGCGCTGCTTCACAAACCACTGACCACCTCCACGCGCGTATCCACTGTCTCTCGAGATAAGGAGGCCCAAAAGAACTCCCCTCAGTCACTGCATCCCACTCCCCTCAGTCACTGCATCCCACTCCCCTCAATCACCACATCCCACTCCCCTCAGTCACCCCATCCCACTCCCCTCAGCCACTGCATCCCACTCCTCTCAGTCACTGCATCCCACTCCCCTCAATCAGTGCATCCCACTTCCCTCAGTCACTGCATCCCACTCCCCTCAGTCACTGCATCCCACTCCCCTCAGTCACTGCATCCCACACCCCTCAATCAGTGCATTCCACTCCCCAGTCACTGCATCCCAATCCCCTCAGCCTCTGCATCCCACTCCCTTCCGTCACTACATCCCACTCCCCTCAATTACTGCATCCCACTGCCTTCAGTCCACTGCATCCCATTCCCCTCCGTCACTGCATCCCACTCCCCTCAGTCAGTGCATCCCACTCCTCTCAGTCACTACATCCCACTCCCCTCAGTCACTACATCCCACTCCCCTCAGTCTATGTATTCCACTCCCCTCAATTACATCATCCCACTCTCCTTAGTCACTCCATCCCAGTCCCCTCAGTCACCACATCCCTCTCCCCTCAGTCACCCCATCCCACTCACCTCAGTCACTCCATCCCACTTCCCTCAGTCACCCCATCCCACTCCCCTCAGTCACTCCATCCAACTTCCCTCATTCACTCCCTTCCACTTCCCGCAGTCACTCCATCCCACTTCCCTCAGTAAGAGACTGGATGATCTCGAGGACTGATCTTCTATGGTGCAACATTGGGTGTGGAATCTGTTTCGAATGCACCCCACAAGGGGGATACCTGATGTTCCAGACACCGCTGGGGTAGACGATGATCCCCTTGTGGATTCTCGAGTTGTTTGTTCCTCGGGTTCCTCAGTTACGACAGTCTCTGGATCTGTAATAAAGGAAGAGGGCAGAGTGGAGAAAACCCGAAGAGCTCGTTTATTTAGTTCTCTAGTCCAGACAGTGTCAGATTTTCATCTTTATCAAACCCTCGAAGATCCTATCCAACTCCTCGTGAACATTGCTTCCTGGAGAGGGAGTGTGAGGTGCCCAGCACTGCAGTGGGGACCTGACGTGAGCCATGAACACTGCAGGGATCAGAGTGCCTGATAGACAGAGACAGCAGAGTCTGGTTCAGTTCCCTAGAGTTTCAGTGAAGTACACTTTGTGTTTCAGATCCTTTATTCACTGTGTCCCTGACAATAAGGAGGGGAGTGAGTAAACCGTCTCATTTCTGTGGGTGACACGGGACATCCCAGAATCACCCTCTGGATGATATAGAAGCATCAATGTACCTGTACAATACGCAGCGCAATAAAACAAGGACTTCAACTCATAAACGAAGTAACTGCTGCAGTTTTTGATCTTTATCTCATGGACCTTGTCGCAGTGTTTTCTACCCCAGGATAAACAAACTGTCCGTGTTACTTCCCCCTGTCCCACGCTGGGATGGGAACCTGAAATGAGAGTTTATAAGTATTGAAGACTGTAACCCATGTGAACAGTGCTGTACAGTGAATGTAAATCTGATATTCTCAAGGCTGAAATTACCATTTAACCAGCCTGTAACATGTGTGGAGCAGTGAAAATCTGGGACAGCAGTCTCCGGAATCTTCTATCCACCAGAACTGAAACAAAAATCACAGAGTCAGTCCCTGAACTGATGGCAAATATTAACTGTTAGAGAGACTGGTACCAGCAGATAGTACCAGAAACTGGGGGAAATCCCTTACTCTGCCCATATTGACTAGATTACCCTGAAATTGTTCCTTTACATTACCTTTTAAATCTGTACCATCCTTGAGCAAGATTATCATCACACTTCTCCTGACCGGAGCACCCAGTGACATCACAATCGCTGCTCCTCCAGGGCTGGTCCAGGACTGTGTGATTTACACACGGGTCAGTGAGTGCAGAGTCTGTGACTGAGTGACAGAAAGATGTTTAATGTTAATATGTGACCTTACATCAGAACTGGGAAAAGTTCTAGTGACAAGTGAAACCGGGGAGAATGTGATGATAAATGGAAGGGATCACACTCCCCTCAGTTACCGTATCACACTCTCCTCAGTCACTGTACCCCACTCCCCTCAGTCACTGTATCCCAATCCCCACAGTCACTGATTCACACTCCCCTGAGTCACTGCATGCCACTCCCCTCAGTCACTACAACCACTTCCCTCAATTACAGCATCCCACTCCCCTCACTCACTGCACCCACTCCCCTCAGTCAGTGCACCCACTCCCATCAGTCGCTACATCCCACTCCCCACAGTCACTACATCCCACTCCCCTCAGTCACTACATCTCACTGCCCTCAGTCACTGCATCCCTCTCCCCTTAGTCGCTGCATCCCACTCCCCTCAATTACTGCATCCCACTCCCCTCAATCACTGCATCCCACTTCTCTATGTCACTGTACCCACTCCACCGAATCACTCTATACCATTCCCTTCAGTCACTGCACCTCACTCCCCGCTTCTCTACATCCTACTCCCCTCAGTTACCACATCACACTCAGTAGTCACTACATCCCACTTCCCTCAATTACAGCATCCCACTCCCCTTAGTCACTACATCCCACTCCCGTCAGTCACTGTATCCCACTCCCCTCAGTCTCTGTATCCCACTCCCCTCAGTCGCTACTTCCCACTCCGCTCAATCACTGCATCCCACATCCCTCAGTCACTACCTCCCACTCCCCTGTCACTACACCCCACTCTCCTCAGTCACTACACCCCACTCTCCTCAGTCACTACATCCCACTCCCCTCAGTCACTACATCCCATCCCCTCAGTGACTACATCCCACTCCCCACATTCACTGTATCCTATTCCACCTAGTCACCGCATCTCATTCCCTCAGTCACTACATCCCACTCCCCTCAGTCTCTGCAGACCACTCCTCTCAGTCACTGCAGCCCACTCCTTACCGAGCTAGCCGTGTCCTAAAGGACATAGCTGCTAGTCTGGGACTGCGGTAGGTGATGACAGAACCAACAAGAGGAGAAAATATACTTGACTTTATCCTCACCAATCTACCTGCCACATATCCATCTGTCCATGACAGTCTTGGTGGGAGTGACCACCGCACAGTCCTTGTGGAGCCAAAGTCCCACCTTCACATTGAGGATACCGTCCATCGTGTTGTGTGGCACTATCACCATGCTAAATGGGATAGATTCAAACAAATCTAGCAATGCAACAATGGGCATCCATGAGGTGCTGTGGGAACAACAGCAGCAGCAGAATTGTACTCAACTACAATCTGTAACTTCATGGTCCGGTATATCCCCCACTCGATCATGACCATCAAGCCAGGAGACCAAACCTGGTTCCATGAAGAGTGCAGGAGGGCATGCAAAGTGCAGCACAAGGCATACCTCAAAATGAGGTGTCAGCCTGGTGAAGCTACAACACAGGACTATCTGCATGCCAAACAGCATAAGCAGCATGCGATGGACAGAGCTATGCGATCCCATAACCAACGGATCAAATCTAAGCTCTGCAGTCCTGCCACATCCAGTCGTGAATGGCAGTAGACAATTAAACAACTAACTGGAGGAGGTGGCCCCACAAATATCCCCATCCTCAATGATCAGGGAGCCTAGCACATCAGTGCAAAAGATAAGGCTGAAGCATTCGCAAAAATCTTCAGCCAGAAGTGCTGAGTTGATGATCCATCTCGGCCTTCTCCTGCAATCCCCAGCATCACAGATGTCAGTCTTCAGCCAATTCGATTCACTCCGCTTGATATCAAGAAATGACTGAAGGCACTGGATACTGCAAAGGCTATGGGCCCTGACAATATCCCGGAAGTAGTACTGAAGACCTGTGCTCCAGAACTTGTTGCATCCTTAGCCAAGCTGTTCCAGTACAGCTACAACACTGGCATCTACCCTGCAATGTGGAAAACTGCCCAGGCATGTCCTGTGCATAAAAAGCAGGACAAGTCAAAGCAGGGCAAGTTCAACCCACCCAATTACCGTCCCATCAGTCTACTCTCTATCATCAGTAAAATGATGGAAGGTGTTGTTGACAGTGCTATCAAGCGGCACTTGCTCAGCAATTACCTGTTCAGTGATGGTCAGTTTGGGTTCCGCCAGGGTCACTCAGCTCCTGACCTCATTACAGTGTGGTTCAAACATGGACAAAAGAGCTGAACTCAAGAGGTGAGGTGAGAGTGACTGCCCTTCACATAGAGTCTGTCAGGATCCTGCTGCTGTGTCTGACACTCACCAGAAAACCTGAATCTCCTCAATTGCAGACCTGACAGAATACTACCCAGACATGCCAGCCCTCTCTCCAGACAGCGAGCGTCTGTTTCAGTTCCCTAGAGTTTTAGTGAAGAGTTCACTCTGTTTTACAGATCCTTTATTCACTGTGTCCCTTACAAAAAGGAGGGCAGTGAGTAAACTGTCTCATTCCCATGGGTGACACGGGACATCCCAGAATCACCCATCTGCACCATATACAAACAGCAATCTACCTGTGCAATAAACAGCGTTACAGTCGGGTGGAGGCTTCAACTCATAAACAAAATAACTGCTGCAGTTTATGATCTTTATTTCCTGGGTCCAGTGACAGCGATTTCCAGCCTTGTTAAAACAAACTGTCCTCGTTACTTCCCCCTGTCCCACACTAGGATGGGAACCTGAAATGAGAGTTTATAAATATTGAAGAAGGTAACCCACGTGAACAGTGCTGGACAGTGAATGTAAATCTGATATTTTTAAGACGGAAATTACCCTGTAACCAGCCTGTGGCACGTGTGGAGCAGTGAAAATCTGGGACAACAGTGTCCGGAATCTTCCATCCACCAGAACTGAAACAGTTAATCACAGAGTCAGTCCCTGAACTGATGGTAAATATTAACTGTTAGAGAGACTGGTAACAACAGATAGTGCCAGAAACTGGGGGAAATCCATTACTCCTCCCTCATTAACTGATTTACCCAGAATTTGTTCCTTTATATTACCTTTTAAATCTGTACCATCCTTGAGCAAGATTATCATCACACTTCTCCTGACCGGAGCCCACAGTGACATCACAATCGATGCTCCTCCAGGGCTGGTCCAGGACTGTGTGATTTACACACGGGTCAGTGAGTGCAGAGTCTGTGACTGAGTGACAGAAAGATGTTTAATGTTAATATAAAGTACAGTTAATGTTACACAGCGCCTTGTACCCTCCCGAAATACCAAGAATCTCAGTTTCACCCTCTGCCCTGGTCAAAACCCCCCAGATTAAAGCTGGAAAATGTCCTCCTTCTCTAAACTGGATTTCCATCTGTCTCCCAGCTCAGCCTCCCCCTCTAACTCACTGCTCACAGACAGTACTCCCTATTCTGGATTAACCACCAGCTCTCAGGTAGCAGAAAGCAGTAAATATCTCAGCTTCACTTCATCCCAGTAGGAAAGATGTAAAGTGGAGGAGGAGCGAGAACTGCCAGGTGGAGCACAAGCGACCCAGTGTGACTGGTGGGTCCTGGAGAGGGAACGTGTAGTCTCAAAACCAACAACAACCTGCATTTATGTACTGCCTTTGATGTAATAAAATGTCCCAAAGCACTTCATCGGTGTGTTACCATCCCGAACTGACACCGATCCACAGAAGCAGCTGGTCGGGCAGGTGGCCAAATGCTATGTCAAAGAGGTAGGTTTTAAGGAGTGTCTGAAAGGATGAAAGAGAGGTGGAGAGACGGAGAAGTTGAGGGAGAGAATTCCATAGCGTTAAGCCTCGGCAGGTGAAAGCACAGCTGCCAATGGTGGAAGGGATTCGAATCGGGAATATTCAAGAGGCCTGAATTAGAGTAGCGCAGAGATCTCCGAGGGTTGTGGGGCTGGAGATGATTTCATAGGTAGGGAACGGCGAGGTGATAGAAGGATCTGGAAACGATTGTGAGAATATTGAAATCCAGGCCTTGCTGAACCGGGAGCCAGTGCAGGTCAGTGAGCACGGAGATGAAAGGTGAACGGGACTTGGGCAGTATCATACTGGATGACCAAAATGTACAGAAGGTGGAATGTGAGAGATCAGCCAGGAGGTCTTTGGAATAGTCAAGTTAGAATTTTTTTTTTTTAGAATATTACAGCGCAGTGCAGGCCCTTCGGCCCTCGATGTTGCGCCGAGCTGTGAAACCATCTGACCTACACTATTCCATTTTCATCCATGTGTCTATCCAATGTCCACTTAAATGCCCTAAAAGTTGGCGAATCTACTACTGCTGCAGGCAGGGCATTCCACGCCCTTACTACACTCTGAGTAAAGAAACTACCTCTCACATCTGTCCTATATCTATCACCCCTCAACTTGAAGCTATGTCCCCTCGTGTTTGCCATCACCATCCGAGGAAAAAGACGCTCACTATCCACCCTATCTAACCCTCTGATTATCTTATATGTCTCTATTAAGTCACCTCTCCTCCTCCTTCTCTCCAACGAAAACAACCTCAAGTCCCTCAGCCTTTCCTCGTAAGACCTTCCCTCCATACCAGGCAACATCCTAGTAAATCTCCTCTGCACCCTTTCCATAGATTCCACATCCTTTCTATAATGCGGTGACCAGAACTGCACGCAATACTCCAGGTGCGGTCTCACCAGAGTCTTGTACAGCTGCAGCATGACCTCGTGGCTCCGAAACTCGACCCCCCTACTAATAAAAGCTAACACACCATATGCCTTCTTGACAGCCCTATTAACCTGGTTAGCAACCTTCAGGGATTTATGCACCTGGACACCAAGATCTCTCTGCTCATCTACACTAACAAGAATCTTCCCATTAGCCCAGTACTCTGCATTCCTGTTACTCCTTCCAAAGTGAATCACCTCACACTTTTCCGCATTAAACTCCATTTGCCATCTCTCAGCCCAGCTCTGCAGCCTATCTATGTCTCTCTGTACCCTACAACATCCTTCGGCACTATCCACAACTCCACCGACCTTAGTGTCATCTGCAAATTTACTAACCCACCCTTCTACACCCTCTTCCAGGTCATTTATAAAAATGACAAACAGCAATGGCCCCAAAACAGATCCTTGCGGTACACCACTGGTAACTAAACTCCAGGATGAACATTTACCATCAACCACCACCCTCTGTCTTCTTTCAGCTAGCCAATTTCTGATCCAAAGCTCTAAATCACCTTCAACCCCATACTTCCGTATTTTCTGCAATAGCCTACCGTGGGGAACCTTATCAAACGCCTTACTGAAATCCATATACACCACATCCACTGCTTTACCCTCATCCACCTGTTTGGTCACCTTCTCGAAAAACTCAATAAGGTTTGTGAGGCACGACCTACCCGTCACAAAACCGTGCTGACTATCTCTAATGTACTTATTCTTTTCAAGATGATTATAAATCCTGTCTCTTATAACCTTTTCCAACATTTTACCCACAACCGAAGTGAGGCTCACAGGTCTATAATTACCAGGGCTGTCTCTACTAGAGTTACCAAAGAACTGGTAAAGTGTTTGAGCAGCAGTGAAGCTGCAAGAGCCAAGTCAGGAATACTGTTTCTGATCATCCTTCTCGAATTGTCGGCAGCCTTTGACACAATTCACCACACTATCCATCGCCAACACCACTCCTTCCATGTCCAGTTGGGTGGAACTGCTCTGGCCTATTTCCACTCTACCCAGTCTAGTCTCAGGCAGAGAATCTCCTGCAGTGTCTTCCCTACCCACTCCAGCACTGTTACCTCTAGGGTATCCCGAGGATCTATCTTGTCCCTCTCCAATTTCTCATCAGCTTCCGACTGTGCCCAGCTTCCTTCCCTGTCGCCTCCTCATCACAAGGACATCCAATTACAACCTCCTTAATATCCACCATCACAGATTTTGCCTCAGCCAATCCTCTACCAAAAACCCTCAACTTCTAGAGAATCAAATCTTCTAATCCTCTCCTGGCCAGCCTCCCAGCTTCCACTTTCCAGAAGTCAGGTCTCCTCCAACACACTGCTGTTGCATGTTATCTTGCAGAAAGTTTAAGTCACACATCACCCCTGTGCTCTCTGACCCACATTGGTTCACAGCTGCAAACGCCTTTGATGTACAACTACCATCTTCCTGTTCAAATTCTTTCATGACCTCTCCCGCCCTCTCCCACCTCATTTTTGTAATCTTCACCAACTCTCTGTTTCTCTGACCCAAGCCTCCTGTAGAACTTCCCTCCACTCCCTTTCCTCCAGCAGTGTCTGATGTGGCTTCAAGATGTCCAGCCTCCTAAACCTTTCTGCCTCTCCACCTCCACCTGCTCTTTTAAACTAACAGTCAGCCCTCCAATCATCTCCTTCCCTGCCGTGTCAGACATTTCTTCCATCAGATTTCTGTGCAACAGCTTGGGAGATTATTCTATATAACGGTGTGAATAAACACAGCTTGTTCTGGTTGTACTGGAGGTGAACTTTGTCGAGAATGAAAGTTACTCACTCAGGTAACCCAGAATGATCAGCAGAGTCCACATCTTACTGGTGAGATTCTGGAAAGGGAAACACAAGACAAACATTTGAGAGAGCTAAAGGAATCGTGCAATTGGAGGGAATATTAAATAAGGAGTTGAAGAGGAGTTTGTCAGTATATCTGTTCAGAGAGGTGAGCTCCATCTATCTATCTCTCTCTCACTGTGGCTCCTACAGACAGAGGTGAGCTCAACTATATGTTCTTGATAAACATCAGTAACTTGACTCCAATCCTTCACCCTTTCCACTCTCCAAAACTTTTATGAACAAACCACATGTGTTCCTGACTCTCTCCTCCAGGTCTGTCTCCTGCATTCCTGTAACGAACCTCTTTGAATTTCTGACAAAGGTTATTACTGAGGATGGTGTTGTTTCAGGAAAAGCAGGACACATTCCCCCTGGGTCAACACCTAGCAAATGACAAACTCCTGTGCTTTTTCGAGCAGTCCTCCCATACCCGACTGCTTACCAGAGTCTCCAAAGTAGATGTCGCTGGGTGGGAGATGTTGTCGGTTCAGTTCCAGCTGCTTGCTCCTCAGTCTCGGGTCCACTCTGCTGTGAACAGTGTCAGTCTCAGTGACAGCTCCAACGCCTATATACACCACGACGGATTGACCAGTGACTGACCGCAGTGCTGGTTGGCTGAAATATTTACATTCAGTAATAATTAATAATATGACATAATCTATGCAAACGAAGGCCTTTCGGTGAAAGGAGCTGCCATAATAAAGCACGTTAATATTTCTCCTGAGCCTTTGCTAACCAACTGGACTTTGCTGTTGTAACATAACTTGTCGTCACTTACCCAACAGGAAGGGTGTAGGGAGATTGGAGCCTGGGGCTGGGTCTCTGAAAATTATAGTCAGTATTGTGTCGGTATTTTCCAATTGGCTGTGTATATTTGATCTTTCATAGGCACTGAATGTTAGGGAGAGAATATTCCCAGGAGACATGCCTCTCTTATCAGTCGTGGGTCAGTATTGGGGGGATGATGAGAGGGCCAGAGGAACAAGATGCTCCACAGAGACAAATGACATGACATCCATTTTCCTCCTTGAGGTCGATGGGGTTAAAGTAAATGATTGTGTTTTTCAGAATATAGTCACAGAATGAGAACAATGAAATCCTCACATCAGCGACAATGATACCATCTCCGAAATAGCACAGATACAGCGTTAGTAACACATACAAACCAGAATGAGGAGGACATAAATTTCTCAGTGAGAGAGTGTTTGAGTATTCAGGACATGGGATATTGTGAGGGGTCCCTGACCAAATGTTAATGTCTCAGTCACTGACTGCTCCACACCTGCTAACATTGGGATAGCAGTGGGCTTTCGGTATAAACTTCAATACAAGAATCACCGAGAATATTGTTTTATGGAAGGAAAAGTGTTGTATGTAAACTTTATCGAGTTACTGGCATACCATTGTCCATTACTGACTGAATAATAATAAGCGGGTAATTTGTCCCAGATATGGGTGGGATTAGTCTTTGATATGTTTGATTTTGACTGAAAGAATGAGGAGAGATGAAACAATACAATTTGTGAAGTGGTGCAAGAACAGAGAGACCTGGGGGATGCTTGTGCAGGAATATTTAAAGGCGGCAGGGTAGGTTGAGAAAGCGATCAATAAATCAGATTGGCGTCTGGGCTTTGTAAATAGAGAGGTCGAGTACAAAAGTCCGTGAGTCATGCCAAACCTGTATAAACCACCAGTTCGGCCCCTGTTGGAATATTGTGCCCAGTTCAGGGCACCACACTTCAGGAAAGACCTGTAGGCTTTGGAGAGGGTGCAGAAGAGATTTGCTCGAATGGTTCAGTTAGTGAGGAATTTCAGTCAAGTAAAAAGACTGGGCAAGAAAGGGACGTTCTCCTTCGAGCAGAGAAGGTTCAGGGGAGATTCGATAGATCACCAGAGGGCACAGCTTTAATATGATGGGGAAAGGTACCAGAGGTGATATGAGGATAAATGTTTTTTAATATCATGAGTGGTTTGGATTTGGAGGGCAATGTCTGATAGGGTGGTGGAAATCCAATGGTATTATTCAAACAGGGAATTGACTCAATAATTGAAGGGGAATTAATTGAGGGAATTAAGTGTGAAAGAGTGGGGATTTGGATTAACTGGGTTGATTTTCGAAAGAGATGGCAAAACCTCAATGGGCCGAATGGCCTCCCTCTGTTGTACTATTCTAGGATTTGTTTCTGATGGGGTGGGATTCGTCTGTCCCCACATTTCTCTGTTAGATCATTAGCACATTGGGCAGTGCAGTCAGTCCAGGGCTCTAGATAATATTCCTGTGACAGAATCACAATGTCACTGTCCCCTCAGTAATCACAATCACCTTGCAGCACATTGTTATTCAATGTTACCTGTGCCTGTGAAAAGGGGCGTCTGAATGTGCATCTCAGTCCCAACCAGCCCATGTCCAACGCCTAGTCCTTGATAGTTTCCACAGTTTCCATTCTCTCTGGATTGCTGATTCTGTCAGTGCCCCTGTGTCCATGCCAGGTTGTCAGATATTCATTCAGTCCCACAATCGGCCCATTAACACTTCTGAGCCGGCTTTGATATTTGCATTCCCTGGGACTAACAGATTTGAATGTTGTGCCGTGTGTCACTGATAGGAAAATATCAACCTTTACAAAGCAGGAAGCTGTTGTGTTTGTCAAGGACTGAGAACAATAGACTCTTCACATCATAGGCACAGGTAAGATCAGCTGAAGGGCAAAGGTGCACAACTAACAACATAGTCAAACAAACTGAGGAGGGAGAGAGAGAGAGGGAGTGAGAGTTGGGAGTGTGTGTGTGCATGCATCCAGTCATGTATTATTGAACGTGTGATTAATGAAAGAGTCTAAAATACAAAGGGTTTGGAGGTAATGCCACAGTTGTAGGAGGCTCTGGTTAAACTATGTCCGGAATATTGCACTCAGTCTGGACACCTTACCTCAGCAAGCAGCTGTTGGCCACCGACCAGACACAGCTGAGATTCACCAGAATGATACTGGGGTTGACAGTGAATACATTCCATGATCAGTGAGAGATATCACTCTCTCTGTAACCTCCTCACGTCCAAACAACTCCACCTATCTCTGTAACCTCCTGCAGCTCCTACAGCCCTCCCTATCACAGCAATCTCCTCAAGGTAATACAGCCCTCCCTATCTCTGCTACCTCCGTAAGATAATGCAACCCTTCCGACATCTGTAACCTCCTCCAAACTCCGACAACCTTCCCTGTTTCTGTAACTTCCTCTAGCCCCGAAAACTCTCCCTATCTCCCTAAAATCACCTCCAGCCCCGACAACACTCCCTATCCCTGTAACCTCCTCCAGCCCACTGCAACCTTCCCTATTTCTGTAACTTCCTCTAGCCCCGACAACCATCCCGATCTCTGTAATGACCTCCAGCCCCGAAAACCAACGCTATGTCTGTAACCTCCCCCAGTCTACAACCGTCCCGATCTCTGTAACCTCGTCCATCCCGTACAACCCTCCCTATCTCTGTAACCTCCTCCAGCCTACAATGCTCCCTATCTCTGTAACCTCCACCATCCCCTACAACCCTCCCTATCTCTGTAGCTTCCTCCAGCCCGACAACCATCCCTATCTCTGTCACTTCCTTCAGCACCAACAACCATCCCTATCTCTGTAACCTCTTTCAGCCGCTACAACCCTCCCTATCTCTGTAGCTTCCTCCAGCCCGACAACCATCCCCATCTCTGTAGCCTCCTCCAGACCCTGCCACCCTCCCTAACACTGTAACCTCCTCCAGCCCCTACAACCCTCCCTATCTCTGTAGCTTCCTCCAGCCCGACAACTCTCCCTATCTCTGTAACTTCCTTCAGAACCAACAAGCCTCCCTATCTCTGTAACCTCCTTCGGCCCCTACAAGCCCCTTATCTCTGTAACAGCCTCCAGCCCCAACAACGTCCCTATCTCTGTAACCATCTCCAGCCCCTACAAACTTTCCTATCACTGTAACCTCCTCCAGCCCCAACTACCCTCCCTATCACTGTAATCTCCTCCAGCCCAACAAACCTCCCTATCTCTGTAACCTCCTCCAGCCCCTACAACCCTCCCTATCTCTGTAACTGCCTCCAGCCCCAACATCCCTCCCTATCTCTGTAACCTCCTCCAGCCCCTCAACCCTTCCTATCTGTGTAACCTCCTCCAGCCCGACAACCCTCCCTTTCTCTGTAACCTCCTCCAGCCCCAACATCCCTCCCTATCTCTGTAACCTCCTCCAGCCCCTACAACCCTTCCTATCTGTGTAACCTCCTCCTGCCCGACAACCCTCCCTTTCTCTGTAACCTCCTCCAGCCCCAAGAAGCCTCCCTCTCTCTGTAACCTCCTCCAGACCCCTAGAACCCTTCCTATCTCTGTAACCTCCTCCCGCCTGTCAACCCTCCCTTTATCTGTAACCTCCTCCAGCCCCAACATTCCTCCCTATCTCTGTAACTTCCTCCAGCCCCGACAACCCTTCGTATCTCTGTAACCTCCTCCGGGCAATACGACAAATGCAACAAAAACCTCAGCACGAAAATCATTAACAAATTCAACAACAACCTCAGCAGGGGAAAACACCAACAATTTGAGAAGCAACGTTGGCAAAAAAAAAGCTCACCAACAAATACAACAACGTCAGGAGGAGAAAGAACATCAACAGAATTCAACAAGTGCTTCAGGAGGAGAAAAGTAATAAATACAACTTCAGCAGGCGAAACACAGCAACAGATGCAACAACATGTCGAACCTGCAAAATCCTCCTTACCAACATTTAGGGGCTTGTGCCAAAGTTGGGAGAGCTGTCAAGCAACAGCCTGACATCGTCATACTCAGGGAATTATGCCTTACAGACAATGTCACACACCTCGTCATCCCCATCCCCGGGTATGTCCTGTCCCACAATCTTCAACTGCTTCATCAATGAACTCCCTTCAATCAAAAGATCAGAAGTGGGGATGTTCACTGATGATTGCACAATGTTCAGCATCATTCGTGACACCTCAGATTCTGATGCAGCCCGTGTTCAGATGTCGCAGGACCTGGACAACATCCACGTTTGAGCTGATAATTGGCAAGAAACATTTGTGTCACATAAGTGCCAGGCAATAACCATCTCAAATAAAAGAGAATCTAACCATCTCCCCTTGACATTCAATGGCATTAACATCGCTGAATCCCCCACTATCAACATCCTAAAGGGTTACCATTGACCAGAAACTGAACTGGGATAGCCATATAAATATTGTGGCTTCAAGAGCAGGACAGAGGCTGGAAATCCTGTGACAAGCAACTCACCTCCTGACTCCCCAAAGCCTGTCCACCATCTACAAGGTACAAGTCAGGAGTGTGATGGAATACTCTCCACTTGCCTGGATGGGTGCAGCTCCAACAAAACTCAAGAAGCTCGACACCATGCAGGACAAAGCAGTCCGCTTGATTGGCAAACCATCCACAAACTTTCACTCCCTCCACCCATCCACAACTTTCACTCCCTCCACCACCGATGCTCAGTGGCAGCAATGTGTACCATCTACAAGATGCACTGCAGCAATGCACCAAGGCTCCCTCGTCAGCACCTTCCAAACCCTCGACCTCTACCACCTAGAAGGACAAGGGCAGCAGATCCTTGGGAACACCATCACCTGCAAGTTCCCCTCCAAGTCACACACCATCCTGACTTGGAACTATATCGCCGTTCCTTCACTGTCGCTGGGTCAAAATCCCGGAATTCCCTTCCTAACAGCACTGTGGGTGTACTTACCCCACATGGACTGCAGCAGTTCAAGAAGGCAGCTCACCACCACCTTCTCAAGGGGCGAAAAGGATGGACAATAAATGCTGGCCTCCAGCAGCATCGCCCAAAATCTCAAGAATGAATTCAAAAAGAGAAAATAACCTCAGCAGGGAATATAAACGCAAAAAAATACAACAACAACCACAACATTAAAAAATTCAACAACAAGTTAAGCAGGGAAGGAAACAACAACCTCAACAAAAACCTCAGAAGGGAAAACACCAACCAACACAACAATTACCTCAGCAGGAGAACAACGCCAACAAATTCAACAACAGATCAGCAGGAGATTCAAACACCAACAAATTCAACAACCTCAGTCGGAGAAAAACACCAGCAAATACAGCAACAAATACACCAACAACTTCAGCAGCAGAATGATACCAACAAATTCAACAGCAACGAGTGGAAGCCAATGGTAGAGAAAGGGGCGTGTGTTTCCCATCAGGGAGGGAGGTGTTGTGCAAACTTGAATCACTTCCTTGAGTTTTCATGTGGCTGCACACAAGACTCAACTCTCTTCTTTCCACTGATTTCCCAATTGCAGGATCAGCTTCCAGTGGAAGATGTATCTGTTACTGAGTCTCATGGTCTTATTTCAAAGTAAGGGATCTTTCTCACCACCACCCCACACCCCCATTGTTTGTGCTAACAGCTCTCTTTCTTATTGTCTTTCTCTCTATCTTTCTCTCCTTCCTTCATTCCTCACATTCCAGATTGTCCCTGTTCACTGATCTTCTTCTCTCCCTGTCTCTTCCCCCAGGCACGATCTCAGCGAGGGTCCGTCAGCTTCCACCGCCATCTCCAGACTTCCTAGGGAGGGAGTAGGACTGGAGTGTCGTGTGGAGGGTGAGGGTAACGGTTCCATGTTCTGGTACAGACAGGACAGGCGAAGGAGCCGCGGCTGATGTTTTACTCCTGGGATAATGGGGTTGTCTTCTGAGGAATGGTTGAACAGGTTGGGCCTGTACTCATTGGGATTCAGAAGAATGAGAGGTGATCTTATTGAAATATACAAAATACATAAAGGGATAGACAGGTTCGATGCAGGTAAGATGTCTCCTTTGGTTCGGGAGTCTAGAACCAGGGGACACAATTTCAAAATAAGGGGGAAGCCACTTAGGACGGAGATGAGGAGAAATGTCTTTACTCAGAGGGTTGTGAATCTTTGGAATTCTCTACCCCAGAGGGCTGTGGAAGCTCAGTCATTGAGTATGTCTAAAGCAGAGATTGACAGATTTCTAAATACCAATGACATAAAGGGATATGAGGATAGTCTGGGGAAAAGGCATTGAAATGGATGATCAGCCATGATAGTATTGGATGGTGGAGCAGGCTCGATGGGCTGAATGGCCTACTCCTGTTCCTATGTTCCCAAGCTGCTGAAATACTTTCTCCAAAACTACCCCATCAGTTCCCCTTAATATCTCAACAACTTTGAACAAATCACCTTGATCCTCCTAACTTTCAGGGAATAAATCCCCAGTTTGTGTAATATCACCTCATAATTTATCCCTTTGAGTCCAGTTATCATTCTGGTAAATCTACACTGCACTCAAATGGACATGGACCCCCCAAGTCTCTTTGGACCACCAGTGTTTCTTGTTTTTCAGCATTTGTAAAGTACTCTGCTCTAGTATTTTTTACCGACATTGAAATCTATCTACCACAGTTTTGCCCATTTATTTAAGATATTATTATCTCTTTGTAATTTGATGCTTCCAGCTACACTGCTTACAACGCTGCCTATTTTTGTGTCATTGGTGTCATTCTACCCCATCATCTTAAATCGTTCATGAATGCAGCAAAATTGAGACACACACGGGCTTTGCACTAGTAGACAGGAGTGAATCATTCCATCCGAGAGGTTTTTTAATTCCAGATTGATGTTTCTTTTTGAAAAAACAGAATTCAAATTCACAACAGCCCAGTGTGGGATTTGAACTCCTGCTTTTTCAATCATCAGTTCAGGCCTTCAAATTAAAACACATAAAAAGCGATTCATTTTCCTACTGCTGTTGTCTGACTGTCTCAGGTTTTGTATATTGTTCCCTTCTCCTCTTCTTCCATGTGTCTGAATTCTTTGAAGTTTGTCAGACATTGGTAAACTACTTCATGTGGTGTTCTGTAAATACCTTCAATTCTGTGGATCTGCAAGGGAAACTATTCAAATTCTCACCTTATTGCATCAACCAAAACCTGCTGGTCCATTCAAACACCCCTATTTCCTGTCTCTGCAAAGATAGCTCAAACGTCCACAATGCAGGAATGTCTGAATGGAAACAGCTTTTGACACATTTCCCAACACGTTTGTTAACACTTTTCGGGATGAAGCTAGATTCAACTTACAGATTGCAAGCCCCAAATTGAATCTTTAAGATATAAAAAGTGACACAAGTGAAATCCCAGATCTCTTTGTCCCTGCACCCATTTTAACATGATACCATTTAGTTTATATCGCTTCTTCTCAGCCTTCCTTCCAAAATGCATCATTTTACATTTCTCAGCATTGAAGTTAACCTGCCATGAGTCTCACCATTTCACCAGACTGCCTCTATCCAACTGAAGTCTACTACTATTCCCTTCCCTGTTTGTTCCATTGCAGATGGCACAATGTTGAAGTTATGCCCTGTAAACCCAAGTCCAAGTCATTAATATATATCAAAACGATCAGTTGTCCTAATCCAAACCACTGGGGAATACCCCTGTACCACAATGTACACTGTATACAGTGAGTACAAAAGCAGGGAGGTTATGCTGAACATTTATAAAGCTCTGGTTAGGCCCCAATTGGAGAATTGTGTCCAGTTCTGGTCACCACACTTTAGGAAGGAGGGGATAGTCCTTGAGAGGTTGCAGAGGAGATTTAGCAGAATGGTTACTGGGATGAGGGATTTTAGCGACAAAGTTAGGTTGGAAAAGCTGGGTTTGGTCTCCATAGAGCAAAGGAGATTGTGGGAAGAGTGAATAGAAGTGCATAAGATTATTTCAGGGATAGATTCGGACCTCCAGTCTGAACCAACCATTCACCACTACTCTCTGTGTTCTGTCCCTTATCCAATGTTGTATACACTCTGTCCCTCTACAGAACACTCCAGAAGCTCGACACCATCCAGGACAAAGCAGCCCACTTGATTGGCACCCCATGCACCACTTCAAACATTGATCAGATCACCCCTTAACCTTCTAAATTGCAGGGATACAGAGTAAAGCTCCATCTACACTGTCCCATCAAATGCTGCCAAGCTATTAGTTAGCTATTGAGTCAATCTTTGCCTTCTCTGTTCTATCAAACACTCCCAGGGCAGGTACAGTGTGGGGTTAGATACAGAGTAAAGCTATATATGCCTCTCCTTCTCCTCCTCCATCCAGATGGAGAGAGTAACAGTGCGAAAGACAGGGATGGGTATAGAGATAGAAAAGAACAAAGAGAGAGGGAAGGATAGCACTGGGGAGAGATTACCAGAGAGAAAGAGGAAGAGATTGGGAAGGACAGTGTCGGTCAGTGTTTCCGCAAAACTGTGTGCAGCATCGTTGAAGGTATGAAACGGCTAGAGATTGGGATTGAGAGGGTACAGAGGGGAGATCGAGATAGAGAGAGAAGAGGAGAGAGATAAACATGGACAGATTAGCAGAGAGGGGAACTAGTGATTGAGTGAGTAAGAGAGAGGGGAAGACAGAGATGGAGAGAGATTACCAGTAAGAGTAGCTCTCCACTTCTCTCTCCATGCCTATCTCTCCCTTTTTCACTGGTACCCTCTCTCCATCTGTATTTATCCCTCTCTCCTGATGTTTCTCACTCTAAGCCTATTTCTTGTACATCTGTGTACACAGGATTACATCAAACTATGAATATATTTGACATTTGCCCTTTCGATCTAGCCTAACAACGTGACTGTTCTCCAACATTGTCTCTTTGTCTGTGAACCCCGGGGGGCCTTGAAGTGAATGTTCACTGATTCCTGAGGCTGACAGGACAGGTGGGTAAGCTGGTTAGGAAGGGATAAGGGAGGCTTTCATTTCCCGAGCAGCGGTAACAATCTCTCAGTGTCGATCCTATCCAGTCCCTTTAGAATCTGATATGTTTCAATAGGATCACCTCTCATTCTTCTAAACTCCAGAGAATACAGGTCCAATTTACTCAGCCTCTCATCAGAGGACAAAGGCAGAGAAACTAAACAAATACTTTGTGTCTTTCTACATGTTCTCAGTCATGCTCTGCCATCTTCCTCCAATCATTAAACACTGCAGTTTATGGATATTTCACTGTTTGCTGTAGAGCTGATGAATTTGTTTGATTGGCAGTGATAATATTTTTGGACCATTGTATCGAGTCCAATGGGTTGCAACCAGGATTACTGGGTGACTTCTCTCTGCAACTTTTAATCTTTAATAAAGCTTATCTGGGCCTTAACCTGCAATCTGTTTTTTATATGTCTGACTCCACTCATTCACCCGGGAATAAAGTTACTTTTGTCTGGTTGTGCACCCAATTAAATGACTGATTAACACGGCGAGTCTTTCTATACTATGAACGTGTGCTGATCTCTCTCTCTCTCTCTCTCTCTCACGCACACACACACTATCTGCCTCTCTCTCTGCCCACATCTATCCCGGAATTCCCCTCTCTCTCTGACGGACACTCATTCATTTTTCGCTCTTTCTGTACACCCTGTGTCTACTCGTTTCCTCTGATTTCTCATTTTCCTTCCCACTCTCTCTCTCTCTTTCACTCTGTTACTCTTTCCTCACCTTTATCTCTCCATTTGTCTGTTTCCTCACTCTCAAACTCTACCAGTCCCTCACTCTCCACCTTCCTTTCTCTTTGATCGCTCTTTACATCTCTCTATCACTCTCTCTCCATCTCTATCCAATTGAGGAAATTCTCCCTCCATTTCTCACCATCTCTTGCTCTCTCACTCTCTCCCCATCACCTATTTTCTCTCAGTCTCTCCATCTCTCTATTATTCTTTCAAGCTCATTTCTCTCTCTCTCTCCCCCATCACTCTCTCTTTTCTATTTCCCTCTCTGTCACTTGCTCTCTCAGTCTCTTGCTCTGTCTGTCCACGTTGGGTCCCTTTAAGAGTTTGGGACAGTTCTGGCGTTGCAGTTTGGTGCTGGCCCCTCCCCCCACATGCGTGCTCACATGTCACCGAAACCGCGGTTGCGCGGAAGCCGGAGGCAGCTTTTGACCCCTTTGACCTCCAAACATGTGGGTCGCTGCAGCCAATCAGATACTATGTCCCCCCGTGAACGATTTCCTGTCCCTCCAACAGCTTGTGCCATTGCCCAATTTATCGGTGTATTTTCCCCTTCTGCTGATGTTGAATTTGTTTGTGATTATCAGCTACTGAAGTTGTTGTATTTGTTAGATTTTTTTTGTCCTCACGAAGCTGTTCTTTTCCGGTTGAAATTGTTGAATTTGTTGGTATTTTATCCTGTTGAGGCTGTTTTTGTATTTGTTGGGGTGTTTCTCTGGCTGACGTCGTTGCTGTTGAATTTGTTTGTGTTTTTCTGCCGAAATTACTTTTGAATTTGTTGGTGCTTTTCGCTTGCTGAACTTGTTGTTGAAGTTAACTGTTTTTGCTTCTGCCAAGGGTGGTGTTGCATCTGTTGGTGTTTTTCTCTTGAAGTTGTTGCTGTATCTGTCGGTGTTTTTCACTCGATGTTGCTCGATTTCTTGGTGCTTTTCTCCACCTGCAGTTGTTTTTGAATTTGCTGTGTTTCTCCTGCTGACCGTGTTTTGGAACCTGTCGGTGTTTTTCTCCTCTTGAAATTGATGCTGCAGTTGTTGGTGTTTCTGCCCTGCTGAGGAGGTTTTTGTATTTGTTGGTGTTTTTCTCCTGTTGAGGTTGTTGTTGAGTTTGTTGGTTTCCCTGCTGCTGAGGTTGTTGTTCTTTGTTGTTGTTTCCCTCCTGTTGAGGTTGTTGCAGAATTTGTTGGTGCTCGTTCTCTGTTCAAGTTATTGTTGCATTTGTTAGTGTTTCTCTCCTGGTGAGGTTGTTGTTGAATTTGTTGGTGCTCTTTCCCTGTTCAAGATGCTGTTGAATTTCTTGGTGTTTCTCTCCTGTTGAGGTTGTTGTTGAATTTGTTGCTGCTCATTCCCTGTTCGACTTGTTGTGGCATTTGTTTATTTCCCTCCTGAAGTTATTGCTGTATTTGTTCGTGTATTTTTGCTCCTGAAGTTATTGTATTTGTTGTTCTTTTTCCCCCTCCTGAAATTACTGTTGAATTCCCCTGTTCCTCCTAAACATGTTACACTCACCACCCCTCATGACTCAGCTTACACTAAAACTGTATCTCTGAGTGAAATCTCTCGAATGTACATGTAATAATTGCTTCCAGCATCTCCCTGGAAGCCTGTTCCATGGAGTGACCTCCCGCTCGCTGAAATAACCTTTCTGCAGATTTGTTTCCAGGTCAAATAATTAAAATGAAGTAACTACTACAACAAAGAATATTGTCCTTTTTCCATCAAGGAGGCTGGAATAGAAAGCGCTGGATGTTGTGTTACTGTTGTATGAAGCTCTGATTCGACCCCATCTGGAGGAATTCTGCTCAGTTCTGTGCACCTGCACCGCAGCTCAGGAAGGATATCTCAGCCTTGGAGGCAGTGACATCGGGTTTAAAAGGGTTAAATTAGCTTCACAGTTTGTATGGTCATGTGTCATATTCCCTTGAGTATAGGAATTTAAAGGGTGATGTCATTGAGGTAGTCGTTTGGAAGTACAGAACTTGAGTATTGCCGAAAATAGCGACATGTTGTCAAAGCTCTTCATCTTGCACTCACCAGGACAATCCGCAAGAATGCCAATTTTAAATTTTTTGTCAGTGTAATTCTTAGCATATGATTATTTAGCAAATGTTGTCCATTTGCAGAATCACATCTCATGTTGGAAACTGTGTATTTAGTTTTGCAAGCATGGGCTGGTGAGATACGGCCCGTACCTTGCCTGTTGCAAACAGTGGAAGGGATATGTGGGGATTATCCTATAAGCAGAGGTTGAGAAGTCTGCTCTGTGTATGAACAGTGAGGGGGTTCAGTGACAGAGCCATTCCTGATATCAGCAATTAACTCAACAGGAGTTGAACTGATATCATTGCGTGTTTGTTGGCCCCTCGAGCCTGCTCAGCCATTCTATAAGATCATGGCTGATCTGATTGTAGCTTTAACTCCACTTTCCTGTCTTCCCCCTATAACCCTGACTCCCTTGTAGATCAAAAATCTGTCCAACTCAAGCTTGAATATATTCAATGGCCCAGCCTCCGATGCTCTCCGGGGAACCGAGTTCCACAGACTCAACCTTTGAGTTGAGTCGATTTGGCCAAACTCTTCAACCTTTCCTCATAACAATCATAGAATTGTGATAATGCAGAAGGAGGCCATTCAGCCCATCATGTCCACTGGCTCTCTGAAAGAGCAACTTCTTCAGGTCCATTCCCCCGGCTTCCTCCTTTCACCATGCACATTCTTCCTTTTCATATAACTGTCTAATTCCCTTTTGAATGCTTCAATTGAACCTGCCTCCACCACGTTCTCAGGTAGCGCATTCCAGACTCGCTGTGTGAAAAGTCTTTCCTCATGTCACTTTTGCTTCTCTTACCAAATATTGTAAATCTGTGTCCTCTCGTTTAATATTTATTAGAGATACAGCATTGAAACAGACCCTTCGGCCCACCCAGTCATGCCGAACTTCTTCTTTGGCCTCCTTGTCTCGAAGACAATGGGTAAGCGCCTGAAGGTGGTCAGTGGTTTGTGGAACAGCGCCTGGAGTGGCTATAAAGGCCAATTCTAGAGTAACAGACTCTTCCACAGGTGCTACATATAAAATTGGTTGTCGGGGCTGTTACACAGTTGGCTCTCTCCTTGCGCTTCTGTCTTTTTTCCTGCCAACTGCTAAGTCTCTCCAACTCGCCACTCTTCAGACCCACCTTTATGGTTGTCTGCCAGCTCTGGCGATCGCTGGCAACTGACTCCCACGACTTGTGATCAATGTCACAGGACTTCATGTCGCATTTGCAGACGTCTTTAAAGTGGAGACATGGACATCTGGTGGGTCTGATACCAGTGACGAGCTCGCTGTACAATGTGTCCTTGGGGATCCTGCCATCTTCCATGCGGCTCACATGGCCAAGCCATCTGATGCTCCGCTGGCTTATATGCTGGGGATGTTGGTCGTCTCGAGAACGTCTGTGTTGGAGATACGGTCCTGATGCCAAGCGTTCTCCGGAGGCAGTGAAGATGGAATGAATTGAGGCGTCGCTCTTGGCTGACATACGTTGTCCAGGCCTTGCTGCCATGCAGGAAGGTACTGAGGACACAGGCATGATACACTTGGACTTTTGTGTTCTGTGTCAGTGCGCCATTTTCCCACACCCTCTTGGCCAGTCTGGGCATAGCAGCGGAAGCCTTTCCCATGCGCTTGTTGATTTCTGCATCGAGAGACAGGTTAATGGTGATAGTTGAGCCTAGGTCGGTGAACTCTTGAAGCACTTCCAAAGCGTGGTCGCCGATATTGATGGATGGAACATTTCTGACATCCTGTCCCATGATGCTCGTTTTCTTGAGGATGATGGTGAGGTCAAATTCGTTGCAGGCAGCCGCAATCCTGTCGATGTGTCTCTGCAGACACTCTTCAGTGTGAGATGTTAATGCTGCATCGTCAGCAAAGAGGAGTTCCCTGATGAGGACTTTCCGTACTTTGGTCTTCGGTCTTAGACGGGCAAGGTTGAACAACCTGCCCCCTGATCTTGTGTGGAGGAAAGTTCCTTCTTCTGAAGACTTGAACGCATGTGTGAGCAGCAGGGAGAAGAAGATCCCAAACAGTGTAGGTGCGAGAACACAGCCCTGTTTCACGCCACTCAGGATAGGAAAGGGGTCTGATGAGGCGCCGCTGTGCTGAATTGTGCCTTTCATATTGTCATGGAATGAGGTGATGATACTTAGTAGCTTTGGTGGACATCCAATCTTTTCTAGTAGTCTGAAGAGACCACGTCTGCTGACGAGGTCAAAGGCTTTGGTGAGATCAATGAAAGAAATGTAGAGGGACATCTGTTGTTCACAGCATTTCTCCTGTAGCTGGCGAAGGGAGAACAGCATGTCAATAGTAGATCTCTCTGCTCGAAAGCCTCACTGTGCCTCAGGGTAGACATGCTCAGCCAGCTTCTGGAGCATGTTTAATTCGACTCGAGCGAAGACTTTCCCTGCTATGCTGAGCAGAGAGATTCCACGGTAGTTGTTGCAGTCACCGTGGTCACCCTTGTTCATATAGAGGGTGATGATATTGGCATCGCGCATGTCCTGTGGTACTGCTCCCTCGTCCCAGCACAGGCAAAGCACTTCGTTCAGTGCTGACAGTATAGCAGGCTTGGCACTCTTGACTATTTCAGGGGTAATGCTATCCTTTCCCAGGGGCTTTTCCACTGGCGAGAGAATCAATGGCATCACCAAGTTCCGATTTTGTTAGCTGTACGTCCAGCTCATCCATGACTGGCAGAGACTGGGCTGCATTGAGGGTGGTATCAGTGACAACATTTTCCCTGGAGTACAGTTCTAGGTAGTGTTCCACCCAGCGGTCCATTTGCTTGCGTTGGTCAGTAATTGTGTCCCCTGATTCAGATTTGAGAGGGGTGATCTTCTTGATGGTTGGCCCAAAAGTTCTCTTCATGCCATCATACATTCCTCTGATATTTCCAGTGTCGGAGGCCAGCTGAATATGACTGCATAGGTGTTGCCAGTAGTCATTTGCGCAGCGCTTCTGGCTGCTTTAAGTGCTGCGGATGTTAACTCGCTGGGGACTTTCTTGGAGTTCAGCAGTGTAATGCGCTTAGTGGCTATGACAGGTTCCAGCTCTTCAATGTGAGATTGAAACCAGCCTGCATTCCGCTTCACACATTTGCCATAGGTGGTCATTGCTGAGTCATAGATGGCGTCTCTGATGTGGACCCTTTTGGTCTCTGCATCCCCTGTGGGAGTGTTTTGAAGGGCTTTTTCAAGTGAATTTAGAAACTTATGTAACCGCTGTGGATGAGAAATTCTGCCAGTGTGATGCGCGGGCAGCCCTTCTGCTTGGAGTGATGCAGCTTCTTTGGTTTGAGTCCAACCTTGCTGCACACCAGGGGCTGGTCGGTGTCGCAGTCCATGACAACAACCCATTAAGACTAACCCTGCATACTCCCTATCACCGACCTACACTCGGGGCAATTTCCAATGGCCAATTTACCTATCAACCTGCAAGTCATTGCTGTGGGAGGAAAACAGAGCAGCCAGCAGAAACCCACACGGTCACAGGGAGAACTTGCAAACTCCGCACAGGCAGTACCCAGAATCGAACCCGGGTCGCTGGAGCTGTGAGGCTGCAGTGCTAACCACTGCATCACTGTGCGCCCTGGTCTTGATCCTTTCACGAGTGGGAACAGTTTCTCTCTATCTACTCTGTCCAGACCCCTCATGATTTTGAATATCTCTCTCAAATCACCTCTCTGCCTTCTCTTCTCCAAGGAAAACAGCCCTAACTTCTCGAATCTATCTTCATAACTGAAATTCCTCATCCCTGGAACCATTCTTGTGAATCTCGTCTGTACTCTCTCCAATGCCCTCACATCTTTTCTCAAGTGCAGCACCCAAAACTGGAGGCAATACTCCAGCTGAGGACGAACTAGTGCCTTGCACAAGTTCAAAATAACTTCGTTGCTCTTATAATCTGTGCCACTATTAATAAAGCCCAGGATACTGTATACTTTATGAACCACTCTCTCAACCTGTCCTGCCACCTTCAATGACTTATGCACAAATGCATCCAGGTCTTTCTGCTCCTGCACCCTCTTTAGAATCGTAACCTCTATTCTATATTGTCTCTCCATGGTCTTCCTCCCAAAATTAATCACTTCACATTTCCTCACATTGAACCTCATCTGTCACTTGTCCGCCCATTCCACCAATTTGTCTCTGTCCTTTTGAAGTTTTACGCTATCCACCTCACACTTCACAATGCTTCCAGGTTTCGTATCATTTGCAAATTTTGAAGTTGTGCCCTGTACACCGAGGTCTAGGACATTAATATATATCAGGAAATGCCAGGGTCCCACCACTGATCCCTGGGGAACTCCACCACAAACCTTCTTCCAGCCCGAAAACATCCATTAATCACTATTCTCAGTTTTTTTGTCACTCAGCCAATTTTATATGCATGTTGTTACCATCCCTTTTATTCAATGAACTACATGTTTGCTCACAAGTCTGTTGTGTGGAACTGTATCAAATGGCTTTTGAAGGGCCAGGTTCATCACGTCAACAGCAAGCTCGAATGGGCCGAATGGTCCACTCCTGTTGCCAGGATTTCTCATTTTCCTCTGTGAGTCCTCAAGTGAGCTGGATTATCCAGGGTGGAAGCACAGACCAGAATAGAATGGAGCAGCATGAGGTTTGGGGAATGCTGGGCAGACCCACTACGTACAGTCACATCCCTTCTGATCCCAGCCCTCAGCAATCATTTAACAGTGCGTGTTCCCTCCCAGAACAAGAAAACATTGGATTTCCATGATCAGATGGGAAAGTCATTCCAGCAACATCAATAATCTTCTTGAGACGGTCAGGTTTAGCGTTCATAGATATATTGAGCAGACAGAGAATGCAATAAAACTTTAAACACACAGTTTACAATCAGATTTACAATCACACTGGGTGGTCAGGGAGTCAAACACGTTAAAAGCCCTTTCCAAGCTGCAGCTCTCCTTGTCTGAATGTCCATCAATGGAAGATACGCAGCCATGTTCACTTATTGCAGACGTTTTACATCGTTACACTAGAGAGTTGTGACCAATGAGTCATTTCACAACAGTTCAACTGACTGATCTGGATGTTAATATTGGGAAATTGGAGAGTAGCTGGGAGTCACTGAATGACAATCATTTCAGGGGGATGGGTGAACAAGGTTCTGAGTGAGTTAAGACACAGCAAATGTTTGTATGAGGATAAGATCAGGAAGTGTGAAAGATGTGAGCTTGGCCAGGAGAGCATTGGAATAGTCCAGGCTCGAGGTAACAGAGACACGGATTAGTGTTTCAGCAGCAGATGAGCTGAGGCAGGGTCGGAGTCGAGAGATGGTATGGAGGTGGAAATGGACAGTCTTGGTGATGGTGTGGATATGTGGTCGGAAACTCATCTCGGGGTCAAACACAACAACAAAGGCTAAAAACTGTCTTGATCAGTTTCAGACAGGTACCAGAGATGGTGTCGGTGGTCCAAGAATGACATTTGTGTCGAGGATCACAGACAATGGCTTCAGTCTTCCCAATATTTAGTAGGAGAAAATATCTGCTCATCCAGTATTGGATGTTAGACAAGCAGTGTGGCAGAGCAGAGACAATGGAAGCGTTCACAGAGGTGTTATTGAGATGGAGTGTTGTCAGCATTAGGTTCCTGAGCTCAGTATAACTCCCTTCCTTTGTTATTAAACATTTGACATATGCCACACATAAATGCTTTGTACTCAATGAAAGCTTTCCTTTTCAATATATTTTGATTCTGCAAAGTTCAGCATCAACCGATCCCCCATTCTGCATGAACCCTCAATTTAAAAGATGTTATCTACCCTGAGGTTCTCCTTGGACAAGGACGAACTGTTTTCCTTGCCCCAATTCTCAGTGCTGACAGCTCCATGAAGCTTAGGGACCTCTACTCAATGGTAGATCTTTAAAGAAACTCCCTCATTAAACCTGAGATCACTTCATCCTGTAACTGGCCAGAGCTGTCAGGTTAGTCTGGGTTCAGCTGACCAGTGGTCACTGGATACAAATGGGATCGTACTTCTCTATTTAACAAAGCAATAGCTTAAAGCTCCCACACCCCTGCAGTATAAAGACACACCAATTACAGTATAACATTAGCATACTTCTAGTCGGAGATTAACCCTTTGCTGACAATTTCCTTGAGTTAAACAAGGTGAAGATAAGATGGCACAGTGATTGAGTGAGGATGCAAAACACACAGAGACTGGATCACACGTGTTGGATGCTTGTTGACATGTCCAAACTCCTTCACACTTCCACAGGCGCACTAGCCGAGCACTGAACGTCTTCTGGATCCAATTCGAGCTTCGTGTGTGGACACTGATCCTGGAACATCTGCTTCATCTGCATCGCAGAGAGGAGAAACGATGAGTATTACTGCAAGGGGAGGAGTGAATAGAAAGAGACAGAGAGGATACAGACAGAGATCGGGAGAAAGGGTGGGGACAAGACAGTGAGAGACAGGGTGAGGCAAAGATACTCAGATAGAGGGAGAGATGGAGAGGGAGGGTGGGAGAGCTACAGGGATTGAGACAGAGGTAGAGAAACAGATGGCGTGAGAGCGAGAGGTCGTCAGAGATGCAGTGAGGGAGAGACAGACACAGACAGAAAGAAAGACAAAGAAAGAGAAATACAGAGTGGGTGAGCGAGGCAGAGAAAGAGACAGAGATAGAAAGGACATAAAGAGAGAATGGGGAGAGTGAGAGGGAAGATCAGAGAGAGGTTACCGTACAACGAGGAGGCCATTCATCCCCTCGAATCTGTTACACAGGAACAGGAGGAGGCCATTGAGCCCCTCTTTCGAGTTCTTACACAGGAACAGGAGAAGGCCATTCAGCCCCCTCACCCGCTCTCGAGCCTTTCACACAGGCTCAGGAGGAAGCCCATTCAACCCCTCACAAGCCTGATCTGGGGGACCAGAAGATAAGCAGAGGGGAATTAGAGCTGTTTAAATAATGACCTGGAGTTCCCATTCAGTGAATACAGACAGTGAGAGGGAGGATCTGTTGTCTCCCGTGTTTCTCCTCAGTACAGTGCAGTCTCTTACCCTCTCCACAACGATTCTCTTTGCAGTTTCATCATCCAGATCAGTCATTGAAGTGATCTTCACATTAATCCTCTTGTATTTGGTATCTAAACACAACAGTCACAACATCAACAGGTTGAACACACCCAGAGTTTAGCACAGGGCACGGGACGTATTTCGAATGATCTCGCCTCTCTAATTTAAACTCTCTTTCCTCCAGTTTGTCATCCACTCGTTTGTTCATCTGTCTCTGTTATTCTCTCTATCTCAACTCGTCTTGTCTCTAATCTGCCCTCCCTGTGTTATCATCCTCTATCCTGCACTCTCTTCTCCGTTGCCTCTTGTTCCATCTCCCGAGATCATTTGCATTCCGTGTTTACTCCGGTCTCACTGCCCTTTTCTCTGTCTCTGTCGATCACTCTCACTCTCTCTCTCTCTCTGATGCTCTCTGTCCCTCTGACAAAGACAAAGACAGAGAGACAGACAAAGAGCATCTGTGAGAGAGACAGAGAGAGAAAGTGAGAGTCAGAGAGACAGACAGGGAGACAGAACATCAGAGAGAGTGGGAGACAGAGTGAGGCGAAAGAGGGAGCTGGAGAAACTGAGACCCGCATCGGAGAGAGGCGGTTACAGAAATGAAATATATTTATATATGCGTGTGAAAGGCAGATAAAGGAGAGACAGAGATAAAACTGAGAGTAAGAGAGAGAGGGATGTGAGATAGAAGCTCAAAGATATTTCTGAAGGAATTTCTGAACGTTTACGTTTCTGTGTTTCCCAATGATTCCACTCAGACTGAACACAAGCGACTGCAACTCTTGTCTGACAGCACAGACAAGGCAGAGAGAGAGAGTGAGAACGATGGGTTTCCCTACACAGAACGATCACACAGCTGTTTGGAGGCCCTCGGTCCTGATATATTTGTGCCAGACTGAGACAGGAGGAGGGATTTAATATTCCTGAAATGTGGAGAATCTGAAATGTTCCCACCATCATCAGAAACAGGCTGGGAGTCGGGAGGTTCCTCGGGAGTAGACGGAATCCCCGAGTCTGAGAGGATCAAATAAAGACAAGAGGAATTTCACTGGGATTCAGAACGCTGGATGAGTGGACAGAAGTGTTTTAACACAGAACCTCCTCTCGTATGTAATCTAACTCCCTCGACACACTGAATCAATGTATACCAGCCTTTACCGAGGGGAGACACCAGACATCATCGGCTGCAGAATCAGTTACGACTCCGACAAGGAAAAAAAACTAACAGAGAAAATTCAGGAGATTATCAAAGTGATCAGCGAAACGACAGGGGGAAAGTGGAGTCAGAGAACAACAGAGAGCAGGAATGAGAGAAAAGGAGGGAAGGCGACAGGAGTGAGACAGAAAAGAGTAAGGGAGATCTGGAATGAGTGAGAACAAGAGAGAGAAAAGAAAACAGCACTGCAATGTTCCCCTTAATCAATACTGATACCCCTCCTCCTTTCCTTCCTCCCCTCTCTTTCCTGAACACCTTGTAGTCAGGAATATTCACTACCCAGTCCTGCCCCACTTAGAGCCAGGACCCTGTTATTGCCACAACATCATATTTCCACGTGGCTATCTGCGCCTGAAGCTCAACAACCTTATTTACCACTCTCCGTGCATCCATATACACACACATTAAACTGAATTTACAGCTTATCTCCTTTCCTCTTCCACTGCCCCCGTCTAATACGATACTCTTATCGACTCCAGTGTTATCTGTCCCTCCTAATTCTCTGTGCATCTGTGCTTTGCTCTCTAATATTGCTCAGACCACTGTTTTTCCTGATGTATATATTAATGACATAGACTGGGGCGTACAGGGCACACTTTCAAATTCTGCAGATGACACAAAACCTGGTTGTATTGTGAACTGTGAGGAGGACAGTGATAGACGTCAGGAGGTCATAGACAGGCTGGTGGGATGGGCAGACACTGGCAAATGAAATTTATCACAGAGAATTGTGAAGTGATTCATTTTGGTCGGACGAACGAGAGGCAATATAAAATAAAGGCTACAATTCTAAAGGAGGTGCAGGGGCAGAGGGACCTGGGGGGACATGTGCACAAATCATTGAAGGTGGCAAGACAGGTCGAGAGAGCGGTCAATACTTAGGAAGGATGTTAAAGTATTCGAGAGGGTGCAGAGAAGATTTACCAGAATGGTTCCCGGGATGAGGGACGTCAGTGACATGAATAGATCGGAGAAGCTGGGGCTGTTCTCCGTGGAGAAGAGACGATTAAGACGAGATTTGAGCAAGATGTTCATAATCAAGAGGGAACTGGACAGAGTAGTCAGGGAAAAACTGTTCCTCTTGGTGGGAGGATCCAGAACTAGAGAGCAACGCATTTAGGTGAGTGGTAAAAGTCACAACAGAGGCAGGGAAACCTTTTCACACAGCGAGTGGTTAGGATCTGAAATGCACTGCATGAGAGTGTGCTGGAGGCAGGTTTAATTGAGGCTTTCAAAAGGGAATTGGATAATTGTCATGGCAGAAAAAATCTGCAGGGCGACAGGAAAATGGCAGGAGTGGGAGTAGGTGAGTTGCACTGCCAGAGAGCTGGCTCAGTGAAGATGGGCTGAACAGAAACTTTCTGTGCCGTAACCAGTCTTTGATTCCATGATTCTGCGATGATAACCCCACAAAGCAGATACCTTAGCTTCCAGAGCCCGCTCGGGTAGTGGATGAAACCTCAGTAGATTCTCTAGTCAATTGTTCCTCGGATTCCTGAGTTTGAGCATCATGCTGCCCTCAGTCTCTATCACACTCCCCTCAGTCACTGCATTACACTCACCTCAGTCACTTTATCACATTCCCCTCAGTCACTGTATCACACTCCCCTCAGTCGCTGTATCACACTCCCCTCAGCCACTGCAACACACGCCCCTCAGGCACTGTATCACACTCCCCTCAGTCACTGCATTATATTCCCTTCAGTCACTGCACTCCACTCCCCTCAGACAGTGTATCACACTCTCCTCAGTCACTGTATCACACTCCCCCAGTCACAGTATCACACTCCCTTCAGTTCACTGTATCCCACTCCCCTCAGACAGAGTCTCACACTCCCCTCATTCAATGTATCACACTCCACTCAGTCACTGCATTATATTCGCTTCAGTCACTGCATCCCACTCTACTCAGACAGAGTATCACACTCCCCTCAGTCAATGTACCACACTCCCCCAGTCACTGTATCACACTCTATCAGTCACTGTATCGCACTCCCCGCTGTCGCAGTATCACACTCCCCCAGTCACTGTATCACACTCTATCAGTCACTGTATCCCACACATTCAGTCACTGTATCCCACTTCCCTCTGTCACTGTATCACACTCTCTCAGTCGCTGTATCACACTCCCCTCAGTCACTGTATCACTCTCCCCCAGTCACTGTATCACACTCTATCAGTCACTGTATCGCACTCCCCGCTGTCGCAGTATCACACACCCCTCAGTCACTGTATCCCACACATTCAGTCACTGTATCCCATTTCCCTCTGTCACTGTATCACACTCTCTCAGTCACTGTATCCCACTTCCCTCTTTCACTGTATCACGCTCACCTCAGTCACTGTATCCCACTCCCCTCAGTCACTCTATCACACTCCCCTCAGCCACTGAATTCCACTCTCCTCAGTGACTGGATCATACTCCCCTCAGTCACTGCATCACACTATGCTCAGTCGCTGATCCCACTCCCCGCAGTGACTGTATCCTACTCCCCTCAGTCACTGCATCCCACACCCCTCAGTCACTGTATCACACTCCCTTCAGTCACTGTATCCCACTCCCCTCAGTCACTGCATTCCCCTCTCCTCAGTGACTGTATCATACTCCCCTCAGACACTGCATCACACTACCCTCAGTCACTGCATCGCACTCCCCTCAGTGACTGTATCATACTACCCTCAGACACTGTATCACACTCCCCTCAGTCACTGTATCACACTCCTCCAGTCACTGGATCACACTCCCTTCAGTCACTGTATCCCAATCCCCTCAGACAGTGTATAACACTACCCTCCGTAACTTTATCGCACTCCACTCAATCACTGTATCACACTCCCTGAGTCACTGTATCACACTCCCCTCAGTCACTGTATAATTCTCCCCTCAGTCACTGCATCACACTACCCTCAGTCGCTGCATCCCACTCCCCTCAGTGACTGTATCCTACTACCCTCAGTCACTGCATCCCACACCCCTCAGTCTCTGAATCACACTCCCTTCGGTCACTGTATCCCAATCCCCTCAGACAGTGTATAACACTACCCTCCGTAATTTTATCGCACTCCACTCAATCACTGTATCACACTCCCTGAGTCACTGTATCACACTCCCCTCAGTCACTGTATAATGCTCCCCTTAGTCACTGTATCACACTCCACTCACCCATTGTATCACACTCCCCTCTGTCACTGTATCACTCTTCCTCTGTCATTGTATCACTCTCCCCTCTGTCACTGTATCACATCCCCCTCAGACACTGTATCACACTACCCTCAGTCGCTGCATCGCACTCCCCTCAGTGACTGTATCATACTACCCTCAGACACTGTATCACACTCCCCTCAGTCACTGTATCACACTCCCCCAGTCACTGTATCACACTCCCTTCAGTTCACTGTATCCTACACCACTCAGACACTGCATCACACTCCCCTCAGTCACTGCATCCCACTCTCCTCAGACAGTGTATCACACTCCCCACAGTCACTGTATCACTCTCCCCCAGTCACCGTATCACACTCTCTCAGCCACTGTATAATGCTCCCCTTAGTCACTGTATCACACTCCCCTCAGTCACTCTATCACACTCCCCTCAGTCGCTGCATTCCACTCTCCTCAGTGACTGTATCATACTCCCCTCAGTCACTGTAACACACTACCCTCAGTGGCTGCATCCCACTCCCCTCAGTGACTGTTTCCTACTCCCCTCAGTCACTGCATCCCACACCCCTCAGTCACTGTATCACACTCCCTTCAGTCACTGTACCCCACTCCCCTCAGTCGCTGCATTCCCCTCTCCTCAGTGACTGTATCACACTCCCCTCAGTCACTGTATCACACTCCCCTCAGTCACTGTATCACACTACCCTCAGTCGCTGCATCCCACTCCCCTCAGTGTCTGTATCCTACTCCCCTCAGTCACTGCATCCCACAGCCCTCAGTCACTGTATCACACTCCCTTCAGTCACTGTATCCCAATCCCCTCAGTTAGTGTATAACACTCCACTCCGTAACTTTATCGCACTCCCCTCAATCACTGTATCACACTCCCGGAGTCACTGTATCACACTCCCCTCAGTCACTGTATAATGCTCCCCTTAGTCACTGCATCACACTCCCCTCACCCACTGTATCCCACTCCCCTCAGTCACTCTATCACACTCCCCTCAGCCACTGAATTCCACTCTCCTCAGTGACTGGATCATACTCCCCTCAGTCACTGCATCACACTATGCTCAGTCGCTGATCCCACTCCCCGCAGTGACTGTATCCTACTCCCCTCAGTCACTGCATCCCACACCCCTCAGTCACTGTATCACACTCCCTTCAGTCACTGTATCCCACTCCCCTCAGTCACTGCATTCCCCTCTCCTCAGTGACTGTATCATACTCCCCTCAGACACTGCATCACACTACCCTCAGTCACTGCATCGCACTCCCCTCAGTGACTGTATCATACTACCCTCAGACACTGTATCACACTCCCCTCAGTCACTGTATCACACTCCTCCAGTCACTGGATCACACTCCCTTCAGTCACTGTATCCCAATCCCCTCAGACAGTGTATAACACTACCCTCCGTAACTTTATCGCACTCCACTCAATCACTGTATCACACTCCCTGAGTCACTGTATCACACTCCCCTCAGTCACTGTATAATTCTCCCCTCAGTCACTGCATCACACTACCCTCAGTCGCTGCATCCCACTCCCCTCAGTGACTGTATCCTACTACCCTCAGTCACTGCATCCCACACCCCTCAGTCTCTGAATCACACTCCCTTCGGTCACTGTATCCCAATCCCCTCAGACAGTGTATAACACTACCCTCCGTAACTTTATCGCACTCCACTCAATCACTGTATCACACTCCCTGAGTCACTGTATCACACTCCCCTCAGTCACTGTATAATGCTCCCCTTAGTCACTGTATCACACTCCACTCACCCATTGTATCACACTCCCCTCTGTCACTGTATCACTCTTCCTCTGTCATTGTATCACTCTCCCCTCTGTCACTGTATCACATCCCCCTCAGACACTGTATCACACTACCCTCAGTCGCTGCATCGCACTCCCCTCAGTGACTGTATCATACTACCCTCAGACACTGTATCACACTCCCCTCAGTCACTGTATCACACTCCCCCAGTCACTGTATCACACTCCCTTCAGTTCACTGTATCCTACACCACTCAGACACTGCATCACACTCCCCTCAGTCACTGCATCCCACTCTCCTCAGACAGTGTATCACACTCCCCACAGTCACTGTATCACTCTCCCCCAGTCACCGTATCACACTCTCTCAGCCACTGTATAATGCTCCCCTTAGTCACTGTATCACACTCCCCTCAGTCACTCTATCACACTCCCCTCAGTCGCTGCATTCCACTCTCCTCAGTGACTGTATCATACTCCCCTCAGTCACTGTAACACACTACCCTCAGTGGCTGCATCCCACTCCCCTCAGTGACTGTTTCCTACTCCCCTCAGTCACTGCATCCCACACCCCTCAGTCACTGTATCACACTCCCTTCAGTCACTGTACCCCACTCCCCTCAGTCGCTGCATTCCCCTCTCCTCAGTGACTGTATCACACTCCCCTCAGTCACTGTATCACACTACCCTCAGTCGCTGCATCCCACTCCCCTCAGTGTCTGTATCCTACTCCCCTCAGTCACTGCATCCCACAGCCCTCAGTCACTGTATCACACTCCCTTCCGCCACTGTATCCCAATCCCCTCATTTAGTGTATAACACTCCACTCCGTAACTTTATCGCACTCCCCTCAATCACTGTATCACACTCCCGGAGTCACTGTATCACACTCCCCTCAGTCACTGTATAATGCTCCCCTTAGTCACTGCATCACACTCCCCTCACCCACTGTATCACACTCCCCTCTGTCACTGTATCACTCTTCCTCTGTCATTGTATCACTCTACCCTCTGTCACTGTATCACATCCCCCTCAGACACTGCATCTCACTACCCTCAGTCGCTGCATCGCACTCCCCTCAGTGACTGTATCATCCTACCCTCAGACACAGTATCACACTCCCCTCAGTCACTGTATCACACTCCTCCAGTCACTGGATCACACTCCCTTCAGTCACTGTATCCCAATCCCCTCAGTCAGTGTATAACACTCCCCTCCGTAACTTTATTGTACTCACCTCAATCACTGTATCACACTCCCGGAGTCACTGTATCACACTCCCCTCAGTCACTGTATAATGCTCCCCTCAGTCACTGCATCACACTCCCCTCACCCACTGTATCACACTCCCCTCTGTCACTGTATCACTCTTCCTCTGTCATTGTATCACTCTACCCTCTGTCACTGTATCACATCCCCCTCAGACACTGTATCACACTACCCTCAGTCGCTGCATCGCACTCCCCTCAGTGACTGTATCATACTACCCTCAGACACTGTATCACACTCCCCTCAGTCACTGTGTCACACTCCTCCAGTCACTGTATCACACTCCCTTCAGTCACTGTATCCCAATCCCCTCAGTCAGTGTATAACACTCCCCTCCGTAACTTTATCGCACTCCCCTCAATCACTGTATCACACTCCCGGAGTCACTGTATCACACTCCCCTCAGTCACTGTATAATGCTCCCCTTAGTCACTGCATCACACTCCCCTCACCCACTGTATCACACTCCCCTCTGTCACTGTATCACTCTTCCTCTGTCATTGTATCACTCTACCCTCTGTCACTGTATCACATCCCCCTCAGACACTGTATCACACTACCCTCAGTCGCTGCATCGCACTCCCCTCAGTGACTGTATCATACTACCCTCAGACACTGTATCACACTCCCCTCAGTCACTGTATCACACTCCTCCAGTCACTGGATCACACTCCCTTCAGTTCACTTTATCCTACACCCCTCAGACACTGCATCACACTCCCCTCAGTCACTGCATCCCACTCTCCTCAGACAGTGTATCACACTCCCGGAGTCACTGTATCACTCTACCCCAGTCACCGTATCACACTCTCTCAGTCACTGTATCACACTCCCCGCTGTCACAGTATCACAATCCCCTCAGTCACTGTATCCCACACATTCAGTCACTGTATCCCACTTCCCTCTGTCACTGTGTCACACTCTCTCAGTCACTGTATCACACTCTCTCAGTCACTGTATCACACTTCCTCTGTCATTGTATCACACTACCCTCAGTCACTATGTCCCACTGCCCTCAGTCACTATATCCCACTCCCCTCGGTCAGTGCAACCTTCTCCCCTCAGTCACTGCATCACTCTCCCCTCAGTAACTATGTCCCACTCCCCTCAGTCCCATTGGTGGGAGGATCCAGAACTAGAGGGCACCGGTTTTAGGTGAGTGATGTAAGTCACAACAGAGACAGGAAAATCTTTTCACACAGCGAGTGGTTAGGATCTGAAATGCACTGCCTGAGAGTGTGCTGGAGGCAGGTTCAATTGAGGCCTTCAAAAGGGAATTGGAAAATTGTCATCGGAGAATCAATCTGCTGGGAGATGGGGAATTGGCAGGACTGGGAGTAGGTGCGTTGCACAGGCATACAGCTGTCACGGTGACGATGGGCTCAATGGCCTCTTTCTGTGTTGTAACCAGTCTCTGATTCCATGATTCTGCGATGATAACACCACAAGGCAGGTACCTGAGCTTCCAGAGCCCGCTGGGGTGGAGGATGAAACCTCAGTAGATTCTCTAGTCGATTGTTCCTCGGATTCCTGCGTTTGGGAAGTCACGGGTTCTGTATTAAAGGGAGGGAGACATTGCAAAGTGAGACATGGAGAAAAACACATCAGGTCAACAGGATGGTGCTCGTGTCAGGAGAATGACAGATAACAATCTTTATAAAACCATTATCTTCCATCCTGTTCACGACATTACTGCGTCACACACCCCTCAGTCACTGTATCACACTCCCAGCAGTCACTGCATCACACTCACCTCAGTCACTGCATCACAATATCTCAGTCACTGTATCAACTCCTCTCAGTCACTGTATCCCACTGCCCTCAGTCACTGTATCACACTCACCTCAGTCACTGTATCCCACTCACCTCAGTCACTGCATCCCACACTCCGCAGTTACCACATCCCACTCTGCACAGTGAATACATACCACTGCCCTCAATCACTATAACCCACTGCCCTCAGTCACTACGACCCACTCTGCTCAGTGACTATCTCCCACTGCCCTCAATCACTGCATCCATATCCCATCAGTCACTATATCCCACTCACCTCAGTGACTATGTCCCACTGCCCTCAGTCACTATGTCCCACTGCCCACAATGACTATATCCCACTCCCCTGAATGACTATATCCCACTCCCCTCAGTCACTATGTTCCGCACCCCTCGATGACTATATCCCACTGCCCTCAATCACTATGTCCTACTGCCCTCAGTAACTATATCCCACTCCCCTCAGTCACTATATCCCTCTCCCCTCACTCACTATATCCCACTCCCCTCATTCACTATGTCTCACTCCCCTCTGTCACGACATCCCACTGCCCTCAATCACTATGTCCAGCTGCCCTCAGTAACTACATCCCACTCCCCTCAGTCACTACATCCCTCTCCCCTCACTCACTATAACCCACTACCCTAAGTCACTCTGTCCCACTCCCCTCAGTCACTACATCCCTCTCCCCTCACTCACTATATCCCACTGCCCTCAGTCACTATGCCCCACTGCCCTCAGTCACTATATCCCACTCACCTCGGTCAGTGCAACCTTCTCCCCTCAGTCACTACATCCATCTCCCCCACTAACTATGCCCCACTCCCCTAAGTCCCATTGGTGGGAGGATCCAGAACTGGAGGGCACCGGATATAGGTGAGTGGTAAAAGTCACAACAGAGACAGGAAAACCTTTTCACACAGCGAGTGGTTAGGATCTGAAATGCACTTCCTGAGAGAGTGCTGGAGGCAGGTTCAATTGAGGCTTTCAAAAGGGAATTGGAAAATTGTCATTGGAGAAATAATCGGCAGTGCGACGGGGAAATTGCAGGAGTGGGAGTAGATGAGTTGCACAGGCATAGAGCTGTCAAGGTGACGATGGGCTCAATGGCCTCTTCCTGTGCTGTAACCAGTCACTGATACCATGATTCTGCGATGATGACCCCACATGACAGGTACCTGAGCTTCCAGAGCCCGCTGGGGTGGAGGATGAAACCTCAGTAGATTCTCTAGTCGATTGTTCCTCGGATTCCTGAGTTTGGGAAGTCACGGGTTCTGTAACAAAGGGAGGGAGACATTGCAAAGTGAGACATGGAGAAAAACACATCAGGTCAACAGGATGGTGCTCGTGTCAGGAGAATGACAGATAACAATCTTTATAAAACCATTATCTTCCATCCTGTTCACTACATTACTGCGTCACACTCCCCTCAGTCACTGTATCACACTCCCAGCAGTCACTGCATCACACTCCCAGCGGTCACTGCATCACACTCACCTCAGTCACTATCTCATACTCCCCTCACTCACTGTATCCCACTCCCAGCAGTCACTGCATCACACTCCCAGCGGTCACTGCATCACACTCACCTCAGTCACTATATCATACTCCCCTCACTCACTGTATCCCACTCACCTCAGTCACTGTATCACACTCACCTCAGTCACTGCATCACACTCCCCTCAGTCACTGCATCACACTCTCTCAGTCACTGTATCACACTTCCCTCAGTCACTATATCACATTCCTCTCAGTCAATGTATTCCACTCCCCACAGTCACTCGATCACACTACCCTCATTCGCTGCATCCCACTCCCCTCAGTGACTGTATCATACTCCCCTCAGTCACGGTGTCACAGTACACTCAGTCGCTGCATCCCACTCCCCTCAGTGACCGTATCCTACTCCCCTCAGACACTGTATCACAGTCCTTGAGTCACTCCATCACACTCCCCTCAGTCACTGTGTCACACTCGTTCAGTCACAGTATCACACTTCCCTCTGTCACTGCATCACACTCCCCTTAGTCACTGTATCACACTCCCCTCACTCACTGTGTCAGACTCCACTCTGTCACTGTATCACACTTCCTCTGTCATTGTATCACACTCCCCTCAGTCACTGTATCACATTCCCCTCAGTCACTGCATCACACTCCCCTCACTCACTGTATCACATTCCCCTCTGTCACTGTATCACACTCCCTCTGTCACTGCATCACACTAACCTCAGTCACTGTAACAAGTTCCCCTCAGACACTGTATCATACTACCCTCAGTCGCTGCATCACACTCCCCTCAGTGACTGTTTCATACTCCCCTCAGACTCTGTATCACACTCCCCTCAGTCATGTATCACATTCCCCTCAGTCACTGTATCGCACTCCCCTCAGACACTGTATCACACTCCCCTCAGACACTGTATCACACTCCCCTCAGTCACTGTGTCACACTCGCTCAGTCACAGTATCACACTTCCCTCTGTACTGCATCACACTCCCCTCAGTCACTGTATCACACTCCCCTCACTCACTGTGTCAGACTCCACTCTGTCACTGTATCACACTTCCTCTGTCATTGTATCACACTCCCCTCAGTCACTGTATCACATTCCCCTCAGTCACTGTATCACACTCCCCTCACTCACTGTATCACACCCCCTCTGTCACTGCATCACACTACCCTCAGTCACTGTATCAAGTTCCCCTCAGACACTGTATCTCACTACCCTCAGTCGCTGCATCACACTCCCCTCAGTGACTGTTTCATACTCCCCTCAGACACTGTATCACACTACCCTCAGTGACTGCATCACACTCCCCTCAGTTGCTGTATTCCACTCCCCTCAGACACTGCATCATACTACCCTCAGTCTCTGTATCCCACTCCCCTCAGTCACTGTATCCCACTCACCTCAGTCACTACATCCCACTCTCCGCAGTTACCACATCCCACTCCGCAAAGTCAATACATCCCACTGCCCTAAGTCACTATATCCCACGGCCCTCAGTCACTACGTCCCACTCCACTCAGTTACTACATCCCAGTGCCCTCAATCACTATATCCCACTGCCTTCAGTCACTATGTCCCACTGCCCTCAATGACTATATCCCACTCCCCTCAGTCACTATGTCCCACTCCCCTCAGTCACTACATCCTTCTCCCCTCACTCACTATATCCCACTACCCTAAGTCACTCTGTCCCACTCCCCTCAGTCACTACATCCCTCTCCCCTCACTCACTATATCCCACTGCCCTCAGTCACAATGTCCCACTGCCCTCAGTCACTATATCCCACTCACCTCGGTCAGTGCAACCTTCTCCCCTCAGTCACTACATCCCTCTCCCCCAGTAACTATGCCCCACACCCCTAAGTCCCATTGGTGGGAGGATCCAGAACCAGAGGGCACCGGTTTTAGGTGAGTGGTAAAAATTACAACAGAGACAGTAAAACCTTTTCACACAGCGTGTGGTTAGGATCTGAAATGCACTGCCTGAGAGTGTGCTGGAGGTAGGTTCAATTGAGGCTTTCAAAAGGGAATTGGAAAATTGTCATTGGCGAAACAATCTGCAGTGCGACGGGGAAATTGCAGGAGTAGGAGTAGGTTAGTTGCACAGGCGTCGAGCTGTCACAGTGACGATGGGCTCAACGGGCTCTTTCTGTGCTGTAACCAGTCTCTGATTCCATGATTCTGCGATGATAACCGCACAAGGCAGGTACCTGAGCTTCCAGAGCCCGCTGGGGTGGAGGATGAAACCTCAGTAGATTCTCTAGTCGATTGTTCCTCGGATTCCTAAGTTTGGGAAGTCACGGGTTCTGTCATAATGGGAGGGAGACATTGCCAAGTGAGACATGGAGAAACACACATCAGGTCAACAGGATGGTGCTCGTGTCAGGAGAATGACAGATAACAATCTTTATAAAACCATAATCTTCCATCCTGTTCAATACATTACTGTGTCACACTCCCCTCAGTCACGGCGTCACGCTCCCCTCAGTCACTGCATCACACTCACCTCAGTCACTATATCACACTCCCCTCAGTCACTGTATCACATTCCCCTCAGTCACTCAATCACAATCACCTCAGTCCCTATATCACACTCCCCTCACTCACTGTATCACACTCACCTCAGTCACTGTATCACACACACGCCAGTCGCTGTATCTCACTCCCCTCTGTCGCTGTATCAGACTCTCCTCAGTCGCTGTATTACACTCCCCTCAGTCACTGCATCACACGCCCCTCAGTCACTGCATCACACTCTCTCAGTCACTGTATCACACTCCTCTCAGTCACTGTATCCCACTCCCCACAGTCACACTATCAAACAGCCCTCAGTCGCAGCATCCCACTCCCCTCAGTGACTGTATCATACTCCCCTCAGTCACTTTATCACAGTACCCTCAATCACTATGTCCCACTGCCCACAGTCACTATATCCAACTCCCCTCAGTCACGATGTCCCATTCCCCTCAGTCACTGCATCCCTCTCCCCTCACTCACTATATCCCACTGCCCACAGTCACTATATCCCTCTCCCCTCAGTCATTACATCCCTCACCCCTCAGACAGTACATCCCACTCCCCTCGGTCATTATATCCCACTGCCCTCTGTCATTTCCCCACACTCCATCAGTAAGAGACTGGATGGGTCACTGAGACTGAGCACGTCAGGTATCACACTATGTGTGTCTATAATATGATTCCAGTTTATTTGGGTCAGATCTGTTCTCACTCTACTGAGATTGGTTCTCCCTCAATGAATTATCTTTCCTCCGGATTTCTCATTGTCCTTTTCCATTGCCAACCTAAACCACATGATATGATGGTCACTGTCCCCTAAATGTTCCCCGACTGACCCATAATTCACTTATCCAACCACATTTCCCAGAACCAGATCCAGCAATGCCTCCTTCCTCGTTGGACTGGAAACAAACTGACGGAGGGAATCCTTCTGGACACACTCTAGAAATTCTTGTCCCTCTCTGCCCTTTACACTATTACTATCCCAGTCTATATTCAGATAACTAAAGCCCAACGATATATCTACACTTTAACTCTTGCACTTCTTGGTTGCTCCATGCAAATCTGTTCCTCTATATCTTTCCCACTACTTGTTGGCCTATAGAATACACCCAGAAAGGTAATGGTATTTCTTTCCTTGTTTCATTCTAATCTGATGGATTCTATCCTTGGTTCCTCTCCGACATCATCTCTTTCCAGCACTGTAATGTTCCTCTTTATCAATACTGATACCCCTCCTCCTTTCCTTCCATCCCTCCCTTTCCTGAGCACATTGTAGTCAGGAATATTCACTACCAGGTCCTGCCCCTCTTAGAGCCAGGACTCTGTTATTGACACAACATCATATTTCCACATGGCTATCTGCGCCTGCAGCTCAACAACCTTTTTTACCACTCTCATTGCATTCTCATATACACACACATTGAACTGAATTTACAGCTCATCACCTTCCCTCTTACACTGTCCCTGTCTAATACGTTACTCTTTTCTACTCCAGTGTTATCTGTCCCTCCTAATTCTCTGTGCATCTGTGTTTTGATCTGTAATATTGCTCGGACCCCTGTTTTCCCTGGTGTATATTAATGACATAGACTGGGGCGTACATGCCACAATTTCAAAATTTGCAGATGACACAAAACCTGGAAGTATTGTAAACTGTGAGGAGGATAGTGATAGACGTCAGGAGGTTATAGACAGGCTGGTGGGATTGGCAGACAGTGGCAGATGAATCTTAACGCAGAGAATTGTGAAGGGATTCATTTTGGTCGGACGAACGAGGAGAGGCAATATAAAATAAAGGATACAATTGCAAAGGGGGTGCAGGGGCAGAGGGACCTGGGAGTACGTGTGCACAAATCATTGAAGGTGGCAAGACAGGTCCAGAGAGCGGTTAATACGTTCGGAAGGATGTGAAGGTATTCGAGAGGGTGCGGAAATGATTTACGAGAATGGTTCCTGGGATGAGGGACGTCAGTTACATGGATACATTGGAGAAGCTGGGGCTCTTGTCCCTGGAGAAGAGAAGATTAAGAAGAGATTTAATCGAGATGTTCAAAATCACGAGGGATGTGGACAGAGTAGACAGGGAGAAATTGTTCCCATTGGTGGGAGGATCCAGAACCAGAGGGCACCGGCTTTAAGTGAGTGGTAAAAGTAGCAACAGAGACAGGAAAACCTTTTCACACAGCGAGTGGTTAGGGTCTGGAATGCACTGCCTGAGACTGTGCTGGAGGCAGGTTCAATTGAGGCTTTCAAAAGGGAATTGGATAATTATCACAGGAGAAACAATCTGCAGGGAGATGGGGAAATTGCAGGAGTGGGAGCAGTTGAGTTGCTCAGGCAGAGAGCTGGCACGGTGACGATTGTCTGAACGGCCTCTTTCTGTGCTGTAACCGGTTTATGATTCCATGATTCTGCGATGATAACCCCACAAGGCAGATACCTGAGCTTCCAGAGCCCGCTGGGATAGAGGAGGGCCCCTCAGTGGATTCTGCAGTCGATTGTTCCTCGGATTCCTGAGTTTGGTAAGTCACGGGTTCTGTAATAAAGGGAGGGAGACATTGCAGAGTGAGACATGGAGGATAACACAATAGGTCAACAGGATGGTACTAGTGTCAGGAGAATGTCAGATATCAATCTTTATAAAACCATAGTCTTCCATCTGTTCACTACATTATTGTGTCAAACTCCCCTCAGTCACGGCGTCACACTCCCCTCTGTCTCTATCACACTCCCCTCAGTCACTGCATCACACTCATCTCAGTCAGTGTATCACACTCATCTCAGTCGCCCGATCCCACTCCCCTCAGTCACTGTATCGCTCTCCCCTCAGTCAATGTATCACACTCCCCTCAGTCACTGTTTCACACTCCCCTCAGTCACTGATTCACTCTCCCCTCAGTCGCTGTATCACACTCTCCTCAGTCGCTGTATCACACTCCCCTCAGTAACTGTGTCCCATCCCCTCAGTCACTGTATCACACTCCCTTCAGTCACTTCATCCCACTCCCCTCTGTCACTGTTTTCCAACTGCCCTCTACCATTGTGAGACCAGCTAAGAGGAAAAAGGAAGCATACATAAGGTCTAGGCGGCTGAAGAATGACGAAGCTTGGAAAGAATATCGGGATTGTAGGCACAATCTGAAACGAGGAATTAAGAGGGCTAAAAGGGGTCATGAAATATTATTGGCAAACAGGGTTAAGGAAAATCCCAAAGCCTTTTATTCATATATAAGGAGCAAGAGGGTAACTAGAGAAAGGATTGGCCCACTCAAGGACAAAGGAGGAAAGTTATGTGTGGAGTCAGAGAAAATGGGTGAGATTCCAAATGAATACTTTGCATTGGTATTCACCGAGGAGAGGGACATGACGGATGTTGAGGTTAGGGACAGATGTTTGATTACTCTAGGTCAAGTCGGCATAAGGAGGGAGGAAGTGTTGGGTATTCTAAAAGGCATTAACGTGGACAAGTCCCCAGGTCCGGATGGGATCTATCCCAGGTTACTGTGGGAAGCGAGAGAGGAAATAGTTGGGGCCTTAACAGATATCTTTGCTACATCCTTAAACATGGGTGAGGTCCCGGAGGACTGGAGAATTGCTAATGTTGCCCCCTTGTTTAAGAAGGGTAGCAGGGATAATCCAGGTAATTATAGACCGGTGAGCCTGACGTCAGTGGTAGGGAAGCTGCTGGAGAAGATACTGAGGGATAGGATCTATCCCCATCTGGAAGAAAATGGGCTTATCAGTGATAGGCAACATGGTTTTGTGCAGGGAAGGTCATGTCTTACCAACTTAATAGAATTCTTTGAGGAAGTGACAAAGTTGATTGATGAGGGAAGGGCTGTAGATGTCGGAAACATGGACTTCAGTAAGGCGTTTGATAAGGTTCCCCATGGTAGGCTGATGGAGAAAGTGAAGGCGCATGGGGTCCAAGGTGTACTAGCTAGATGGATAAAGAACTGGCTGGGCAACAGGAGACAGAGAGTAGCAGTGGAAGGGAGTTTCTCAAAATGGAGACGTGTGACCAGTGGTGTTCCACAGGGATCCGTGCTGGGACCACTGTTGTTTGTGATATACATAAATGATTTGGAGGAAAGTATAGGTGGTCTGATTAGCAAGTTTGCAGACGACACTAAGATTGGTGGAGTAGCAGATAGTGAAGGGGACTGTCAGAGAATGCAGCAGAATATAGATAGATTGGAGAGTTGGGCAGAGAAATGGCAGATGGAGTTCAATCAGGGCAAATGCGAGGTGATGCATTTTGGAAGATCCAATTCAAGAGTGAACTATACAGTAAATGGAAAAGTCCTGGGGAAAATTGATGTACAGAGAGATTTGGGTGTTCAGGTCCATTGTTCCCTGAAGGTGGCAACGCAGGTCAATAGAGTGGTCAAGAAGGCATACGGCATGCTTTCGTTCATCGGACGGGTCATTGAGTACAAGAGTTGGCAGGTCATGTTACAGTTGTATAGGACTTTGGTTCGGCCACATTTGGAATACTGCGTGCAGTTCTGGTCGCCACATTACCAAAAGGATGTGGATGATTTGGAGAGGGTGCAGAGGATGTTCACCAGGATGTTGCCTGGTTTGGAGGGCGCTAGCTATGAAGAGAGGTTGAGTAGATTAGGATTATTTTCATTAGAAAGAAGGAGCTTGAGGGGGGACATGATTGAGGTGCACAAAATCATGAGAGGTATAGACAGGGTGGATCGCTAGAAGCTTTTTCCCAGAGTGGGGGATTCAATTACAAGGGGACACGAGTTCAAAGAGAAAGGGGAAAAGGTTAGGGGAGCTATGCGTGGAAAGTTATTTACGCAGAGGGTGGTGGGTGCATGGAATGCATTGCCAGTGGAGGTGGTAGACGCGGGCACGATAGCGTCTTTTAAGATGTATCTAGACAGATACATGAATGGGCAGGAAATAAAGAGATGCAGACCCTTAGAAAATAGGCGACAGGTTTAGATAGAGGATCTGGATCGGCGTAGGCTTGGAGGGCCGAAGAGCCTGTTCCTGTGCTGTAATTTTCTTTGTTCTTTGTTCTTTGTTCACATCCCACTCCCCTCAGTCACTACATCCCACTCCACTCAGTCACTACATCCCACTCCCCTCAGTCACCCCAGCCCACTCCCCTCAGTCACCCCATCCCACTCCCCTCAGTCACCGCATCCACTCCCCTCAGTCACTACATTCCACTCCCCTCAGTCACTCATCCCAATTCCCTCAATCACTCCATCCCACTTCCCTCAGTAAGAGACTGGATGATCTCCAGGACTGATCTTCTATGATGTAACATTGGGTGTGGAACCTGTTTCGAATGGACCCACAAGGGGGGTACCTGATGTTCCAGACACCGCAGGGGTAGACGATGATCCCCTCGTGGATACTCGAGTTGTTTGTTCCTCGGGTTCCTCAGTTGCGACAGTCTCTGGATCTGTAATAAAGGAAGAGGGCAGAGTGGAGAAAACCCAAAGAGCTCATGTATTAAGTACTCGAGTCCAGACAGTGTCAGATTTTCATCTTTATCAAACACTCGACCATCCAATCCGACTCTTCATGAACATTGTTTCCTGGAGAGGGAGTGTGAGGTGCCCAGCACTGCAGTGGGGACCTGACGTGAGCCATGAACACTGCAGGGATCAGAGTGCCTGAGAGACAGGGACAGCAGAGTCTGGTTCAGTTCCCTAGAGTTTCAGTGAAGTACATTTTGTGTTTCAGATCCTTTATTCACTGTGTCCCTGACAATAAGGAGGGGAGCGAGTAAACTGTCTCATTTCTGTGGGTGACACGGGACATCCCAGTTTCACCCTCTGGATGATATAGAAGCATCAAAGTACCTGTACAATACGCAGCACAACGAAACAACGACTTCAACTCATAAACGAAGTAACTGCTGCAGTTTTTGATCTTTATCTCATGGACCTTGTCGCAGTGTTTTCTACCCCAGTATAAACAAACTGTCCGTGTTACTTCCCCCTGTCCCACGCTGGGATGGGAACCTGAAATGAGAGTTTATAAATATTGAAGACAGTAACCCATGTGAACAGTGCTGGACAGTGAATGTAAATCTGATATTATAAAGGCTGAAATTACCTTGTAACCAGCCTGTAACATTTGTGGAGCAGCGATGATGTGGGACAGCAGTCTCCGGAATCTTCCATCCACCAGAACTGAAATAACAATCATCGAGTCAGTCCCTGAACTGATGGTAAATATTAACTGTTAGAGAGACTGGTACCAGCAAATAGGACCAGAAACTGGGGGAAGTCCCTTACTCTGCCCATATTGACTAGATTACCCTGAAATTGTTCCTTTACATTACCTTTTAAATCGGTACCATCCGAAGTGAAGATTATCATCACACTTCTCCTGACCGGAGCACCCAGTGACATCACAATCGCTGCTCCTCCAGGGCTGGTCCAGGACTGTGTGATTTACACACGGGTCAGTGAGTGCAGAGTCTGTGACTGAGTGACAGAAAGATGTTTAATGTTAATATGTGACCTGACATCAGAACTGGGAAAAGTTCAAGTGACAAGTGAAAGCGAGGAGGATGTGAAGATAAATGTAAAGGATCACACTCCCCTCAGTCACTGCATCCCACTCCCCACAGTCACTGTATTCCACTCCCCTCAGTCACTGTATTCCACTCCCCTCAGTTACTGTATCACACTCTCCTCAGTCATTGTATCACACTCCCCTCAGTCACTGTATCCTACTCCCCACAGTCACTGTATTCCACTCCCCTCAGTCAATGTATTCCACTCCCCTCAGTCACTGTATCCCACTCCCCACAGTCACTGGATCACACTCCCCTCAGTTACTGTATCACACTCCCCTCAGTCACTGTATCACACTCCCCACAGTCACTGTATTCCACTCCCCTCAGTCACTGTATCCCACTCCCCTCAGTCACTGTATCACACTCCCCTCAGTCACTGTATCACACTCCCCTCAGTCACTGTATCCCATTCCCCACTGTCACTGTATCACACTCCCCTCAGTCACTGCATCACACTCCCCACAGTCACTGTATTCCACTCCCCTCAGTCACTATATCACACTCCCCTCAGTCACTGCATCCAGCTCCCCTCAGTCACTGCATCCCACTCCCCTCAGTCTGTGTATCCCACTCCACTCAGTCACGGCATCCTACTCCCCTCAATAACTGCATCCCACTTCTCTATGTTACCACACAAGGTCCACCGAATCATACCGTACCATTCCCTTCAAGCACTGCACCTCACTCCCCGCATCTCTACATCCTACTCCCATCAGTTACCACATCTCACTCATCAGTCACTACAGCCCACTTCCCTCAATTACAGCATCCCACTCCCCTCAGTCACTGCATCCCACTCCCCTCAGTCACTGCATCCCCCTCCCCTCAGTCACGACATCCCACTCCCCACATTCACTACATCCCACTCCCCTCAATCACTGCCGCCCACTCCTGACCGAGCTGGCTGAGTCCTAAAGGACATAGCTGCTAGTCTGCGACTGTGGCAGATGATGACAGAATCAACAAGAGGTGAAAATATACTTGACTTCATCCTCACCAATCTGCCTGCCACATATCCATGACAGTATTGGTAGGAGTGACCACCGCACAGTCCTTGTGGAGACGAAGTCCCGCCTTTACATTGAGGATACCATCCATCGTGTTGTCTGGCACTATCACCATGCTAAATGGGATAGATTCAAACAAATCTAGCAATGCAACAATGGGCATCCATGAGGTGCTGTGGGAACAACAGCAGCAGCAGAATTGTACTCAACCACAATCTGTAACCTCATGGTCCGGTATATTCCCCACTCTATCATGACCATCAAGCCAGGAGACCAAACATGGTTCAATGAAAAGTGCAGGAGGGCATGTAAAGTGCAGCACAAGGCATACCTCAAAATGAGGTGTCAGCCTGGTGAAACTACAACCCAGGACAATCTGCGTGCCAAACAGCAGAAGCAGCATGTGATAGACAGAGCTAAGCGATCCCATAACCAACGGATCAGATCTAAGCTCTGCAGTCCTGCCACATCCAGTCATAAAGGGCAGTAGATAATTAAACAACTAACTGGAGGAGGAGGCCCCAGAAATATCCCCATCCTCAAAGATCAGGGAGCCCAGCACATTAGTGCGAAAGATAAGACTCAAGCATTTGCAACCATCTTCAGCCAGAAGTGCCGAGTAGATGATCCACCTCGGCCTGCTCCTGAAGTCCCCAACATCACAGATGACAATTCGATTCACTCCAGGTGATATCAAGAAATGACTGAAGGCATTGAATACTGCAAATGCTATGGGCCCTGACAATATCCCTGAAGTAGTACTGAAGACCTGTGCTCCAGAACTTGTTGCATCCTGAGCCAAGCTATTCTGGTACAGCTACAACACTGGCATCTACCCTGCAATGTGTAAATCTGCTCAGGCATGTCCTGTGCATAAAAAGCATGACAAGTCAAAGCAGGGCAAGTTCAACCCACCCAATTACCGTCCCATCAGTCTACTCTCTATCATCAGTCAAATGATGGAAGGTGTCATCGACAGTGCTATCAAATGATACTTGCTCAGCAATTACCTGTTCAGTGATGGTCAGTTTGTGCTCCGCCAGGGTCACTCAGCTCCAGACCTCATCATAGCTGTGGTTCAAACACGGACAAAAGAGTGGAACTCAAGAGGTGAGACGAGAGTGACTGCCCTTCACATAGAGTCTGTCAGGATCCTGCTGCTGTGTCTGACACTCACTAGAAAACCTGAATCCTCAAGTGCATTCTTGACAGAATAATACCCAGACATGCCAGCCCTCTCTCCAGACAGCGAGCATCTGGTTCAGTTCCCTAGAGTTTTAGTGAAGAGTTCACCCTGTTTTACAGATCCGATATTCACTGTGTCCCTCACAAAAAGGAGGGCAGTGCGTAAACTGTCTCATTTTTGTGGGTGACACGGGACATCCCAGAATCACCCATCTGCACCATATACAAACTGCAATCTACCTGTGCAATAAGCAGCGTTACAGACAGGTGGAGGCTTCAGCGCATAAACAAAATAACTGCTGCAGTTTTTGATCTTTATTTTCTGGGTCCTGTGGCAGCGATTTCCATCCCTGTTGAAACAAACTGTCCGTGTTACTTCCCCCTGTCCCACACTGGGATGGGAACCTGAAATGAGAGTTTATAAATATTGAAGAATGTAACCCATGTGAACAGTGCTGGACAGTGAATGTAAATCTGATATTATAAAGGCTGAAATTACCCTGTAACCAGCCTGGACGCTTTGTGGAGCAGTGGCTATCTGGGACAACAGTGTCCGGAATCTTCCATCCACCAGAACTGAAACAACAATCACAGAGTCAGTCCTTGAACTGATGGTAAATATTAATTTTTAGAGAGACTGGTACCAGCAGAGAGTACCAGAAACTGGGGGAAATCCCTTAATCCTCCCTCATTAACTGATTTACCCAGAATTTGTTCCTTTACATTACCTGTTAAATCTGTACCATCCTTGAACAAGATACCGATCACACTTCACCTGACCGGAGCACTCAGTCCCTGTACAATCGATGCTCCTCCAGGGCTGGTCCAGGACTGTATGATTTACACACGGGTCAGTGAGTGCAGAGTCTGTGATTGAGTGACACAAAGATGTTTAATGTTAATATAAAGTACAGTTAATGTTACACAGCGCCTTTCACCATCCCAAAATACCAATAATCTCAGTTACAACCTCCGCCCTGGTCAAAACCCCCCAGATTAAAGCTGGAAAATTTCCTCCTTCTCTAAACTGGGTTTCCATCTGTCTCCCAGCTCAGCCTCCCCCTCTAACTCACTGCTCACAGACAGTCCTCCCTATTCTAGATTAACCACCAGCTCTCAGGTAACAGAAAGCAGTAAATATCTCAGCTTCACTTCGTCCCAGTCGGAAAGATGTAAAGTGGAGGAGGAGCGAGAACTGCCAGGTGGAGAACAAGCGACCCAATGTGAATGGTGGGTCCTGGAGAGGGAACGTTTAGTCCCAAAACCAACAACAATATGCATTTATGTCGTGCCTTTGATGGAATAAAATGCCCCAAGGCACTTCATCGGTGTGTTACCATCCCAAACTGACACTGATCCACAGAAGCAGCTGGTAGGGCAGGTGGCCAAATGCAATGTCAAAGAGGAGGTTTTAAGGAGTCTCTGAAAGGATGAAAGAGAGGTGGAGAGACGGAGAAGTTGAGGGATAGAATTCCATAGCGTTAAGCCTCGGCAGGTGAAGGCACAGCTGCCAATGGTGGAAGGGATTCAAATCGGGAATACTCAAGAGGCCTGAATTAGAGTAGCGCAGAGATCTCTGAGGGTTGTGGGGCTGGAGATGATTTCAGCAGTAGGGAACGGCGAGGTGATGGAAGGATCTAAAAACGATTGTGAGAATATTGAAATCCAGGCCTTGCTGAACCGGGAGCCAGTGTCGGTCAGTGAGCACGGAGATGAAAGGAGAATGGGACTTGGGCAGTATCATATTGGATGACCTCAATGTACGGAAGGTGGAATGTGAGAGATCAGCCAGGAGGTCTTTGGAATAGTCAAGTCTAGAGGTGCCAAATAACTGGTGAAGGGTTTGAGCAGCAGTGAAGCTGCAAGAGCCAAGTCAGGAATACTGTTTCTGATCATCCTTCTCGAACTGTCGGCAGTCTTTGACACAATTCACCACATTACCCTCTGCCAACACCTCTCGTTCCAAGTCCAGCTGGGTGGAACTGCTCTCACCTACTTCCACTCAACCCAACCTCGTCTCAGCCAGAGAATCTCCTGCAGTGTCTTCCCTACCCACTCCGGCACTGTTACCTCGAGGGTACCCCGAGAATCTATCTTGCCCCTCTCCTATTTCTCATCAGCACACGGCCCTGCTTCCGACTGAGCCCAGCTTCCTTCCCTGAAGCCTCTTCATCACAAAGGCAGCCAATTACAACCTCCTTAATATCCGCCATCACTGATTTTGCCTCAGCCAATCCTCTACCTAAAACCCTCAACCTTCGAGAGAATCAAATCTTCTAATCCTCTCCTGGCCAGCCTCCCAGCTTCCACTTTCCAGAAGTCAGGTCTCCTCCAACACACTGCTGTTGTATGTTATCTTGCAGAAAGTTTAAGTCACACATCACCCCTCTGCTCACTGACACACATTGGTTCACAGCTGCAAATGCCTTTGATGTACAATTTCCATCTTCCTGTTCAAATTCTTTCATGACCTCTACGGCCTCTCCCACCTCATTTCTGTAATCTTCACCAACTCTCTGTTTCTCTGACCCAAGCCTCCTGTATAAATTCCCTCCACTCCCTTTCCTCCAACACTGTCTGATGTGGCTTCAAGATGTCTGGCCTCCTAAACCTTTCTGCCTCTCCACCTCCGTCTGCTCTTTTAAACTAACAGTCAGACCTCCAATCATCTCCTTCCCTGCCGTGTCAGACATTTCTTCAATCAGATTTGGGAGATTATTCTATTTAATGGCGTGAATAAGCACAGCTTGTTCCAGTTGTACTGGGGGTGAACTTTGTCGAGAATGAAAGTTACTCACACAGGTAACCCAGAATGATCAGCAGAGTCCACATCTTACTGGTGAGATTCTGGAAAGGGAAACACAAGACAAACATTTGAGAGAGATTACCGAGTAGGGAAATTGGAGGGAATATAAAATAGGGAGTTGCCAAGGAGTTCAGAAGTGAGCTCCATCTAATTATCTCTCTCTCACTGGGGCTCTTAGAGACAGAGGAGAGTTCAGCTACATGTTCTTGTTAAACATCAGGAACTTGACTCCAATCCTTCACCCTTTCCACTCTCCAAAACTTTTATGAATAAACCACATGTGTTCCTGACTCTCTCCTCCAGGTCTGTCTCCTGCATCCCTGTAACGAACCTCTTTGAATTTCTGACAAAGGTTATTCATGGAGATGGTGTTGTTTCAGGAGAAGCAGGACACACACCCCCTGGGTCAACACCTAGCAAGTGACAAAATCCTTTGCTTTTTCTAACAGTCCTCCCATACCCGACTGCTTACCAGAGTCTCCAATGGAGGTGTCACTGGGTGGGAGATGTTGTCGGTTCAGTTCCAGCTGCTTGCTCCTCAGTCTCGGGTCCACTCTGCTGTGAACAGTGTCAGTCTCAGTGTCAGCTCCAACCCCTATATACACCACGACGGATTGACTGCAGTGCTGGTTGGCTGAAATATTAACATTTAGTAATGATGAATGACATTACATAATCTATGCAAACGAAGGCCTTTTGGTTAAAGTAGCTGCCATAATAAACCAAATTAATATTTCTCCTGGGACCATGCTAACCCACGGGGCTTTGCTGTTGTAACATAACTTGTCTTCAGTTACCCAACAGAGAGTGTGTAGGGAGATTGGAGCCTGGGGCTGGGACTCTGAATATTATAGTTAGTATTTGCCAGTTGGCTGTGTATATTTGATCTTTCATAGGCATTAAGTATTAGGGAGAGAATATTCACAGGAGACATGCCTCTCTTATCAGTAGTGGGTCAGTATTGGGGGGATGATGAGAGGGGGCAGAGAAACAAGATGTTCCGGAGAGACAAATGATCGGACATCCATTTTCCTCCTTGAGGTCGTTGGGGTTAAAGTAAATGATTGTGTTTTTCAGAATATAGTCACAGAATGAGAACAATGAAATCCTCACATCAGCGACAGTGATACCATCTCCGAAATAGCACAGATACAGCGTTAGTAACACATACAAAGGAGAATGAGGAGAACATAAATGTCTCAGTGAGAGAGTGTTTGAGTATTCAGGACATGGGATATTGTGAGGGGTCCCTGACCAGATGTTAATGTCTCAGTCACTGACTGCTCCTCAACTGCCAAAATTGAGATAGCAGTGGGCTTCAGGTATAAACTCCAATACAAGAACCACCGAGGATGTTGTTTTTTGGAAGGAAAAGTGTTGCATGTAAACTTTATAGAGTTACTGGCAGACCATTGTCCATGACTGACCGAATAATAATAAGCAGGTAATTTGTCCCAGATATGGGTGGGATTAGTCTTTGATATGTTTGAATTTGACTGCAAGAATGAGGAGAGATGAAACAAAACAATTTGTGAAGTGGTGCAAGAACAGAGAGACCTGGGGGTGCTTGTGCAGGAATATTTAAAGGTGGCAGAGGAGGTTGAGAAAGCGATTAATAAATCATATTCCAGTCTGGGCTTTGGAAATAGAGAGGTCGAGTCCAAAACTCCGGGAGTCATGCCAAACCTGTATAAAACACCAGTTCGGTCCCTGTTGGAACATTGTGCCCAATTCTGGGCACCACACTTTAGGAAAGACCTGTAGGCTTTGGAGAGGATGCAGAAGAAAATTTCTCGGATGGTTCAGTTGGTGAGGAATTTCAGTCAAGTAAAAAGACTGGGCTAGAAAGGGGAGTTCTCCTTAGAGTAGAGAAGGTTAAGGGGAGATTCGATAGATCACCAGAGGGCACAGCTTTAATGTGATGGGCAAAGGTACCAGAGGTGACATGAGGATAAATGTTTTTTAATATCATGAGTGGTTTGGATTTGGAGGACAATGTCTGATAGGGTGGTGGAAATTCAATGGTATTATTCAAAAAGGGAATTGGCTCAATACTTGAAGGGGAATTAAATGAGGGAATTATGTGTGAAAGTGTGGGGAGTTGGATTAACTGGGTTGATTTTCGAAAGAGATGACAAACCCTCGATGGGCCGAATGGCCTCCCTCTGTTGGACTATTCGAGGATTTGTTTCTGATGGGGTGGGATTCGTCTGTCCCCACATTTCTCTGTTAGATCATTAGCACATTGGGCAGTGCAGTCAGTCCAGGGCTCCAGATAATATTCCTGTGACAGAATCACAATGTCACTGTCCCCTCAGTAATCACAATCACCTTGCAGCACATTGTTATTCAATGTTACCTGTGCCTGTGAAAAGGGGCGTCTGAATGTGCATCTCAGTTCCAACCAGCCCATGTCCAACGCCTAGTCCTTGATAGTTTCCACAGTTTCCATTCTCTCTGGATTGCTGATTCTGTCAGTGCCCCTGAGTCCATGCCAGGTTGTCAGATATTCATTCAGTCCCACAATGGACTCATTAACACTTCTGAGCCGGCTTTGATATTTGCATTCCCTGGGACTAACAGATTTGAATGTTGTGCCGTGTGTCAACTAGGATAATGTCAACTTTTACAAAGCAGGAAGCTGTTGTGTTTGTCAAGGACTGAGAACAATAGACTCTTCATATCAGAGGCTCAGATACGATCAGCTGAAGGACAAAGATGCACAACTAACAACATAGTCAAACAAACTGAGGAGAGAGAGGGGGTGGGGGAGAGAGAGTTGGGAGTGTGTGTTTGGTGTATGCGTGCATCCAGTCATGCATTATGGAACGTGTGATTAATGGAAGAAGCTACAATACAAAGGGTTTGGAGGTAATGCCACAGTTGTAGGAGGCTCTGGTTAGACTACATCTGGAATATTGCACACAGTCTGGGCACCTTCCTCAACAAGCAGCTGTTTGCCTTAGACCAGATACAGCTGAGATTCACCAGAATGATACTGGGGTTAACACTGAGTACACTCGATGAACAGTGACAATTATCCCTGTCTCTGTAACCTCCTCCAGCCCCTACAACCCACCCTATCTCTGTAACCTCCTCCAGCTCCTCCAATCCTCCCTATGTCTGTATCCTGCTTAAGGTAATGCAACCCTCCCTATCTCCGTAACCCGCTCCAGCCCCCGACAAGCTTCCCTATTTCTGTAACCTCCTCCAGCCCCGACAATCCTCTCTATCTCTGAAACCTCCTCGAGCCCTACATCCCTCCCTCTCTCTGTCACTTCCTCCAGCCCCTACAATACTCCCTATCACTGTAACCTCCTCCAGCCCCTACAATACTCCCTATCACTGTAACCTCCTCCAGCCCTACAACCCTCCTTATCTCTGTAACCTCCTCTGGGCAATACAACAAATGCAACAAAAACCTCAGCACGAAAAGCATCAACAAATTCAACAACAGCCTCAGCGAGGGAAAACACCAACAAATTCAGAAGCAACGTTGGCAAAAAAAAGCTCACCAACCAATGTCAGGAGGAGAAAAAAACACCAACAGAATTCAAGAAGTGCGTCAGGAGGAGAAAAGCAACAAAGACAACTTCAGCAGGTGAAACACAGCAGCAGATGCAACAACAAATTGAATCTGCACGGTCCTCCTTACCAACATTTCGGGCCTTGTGCCAAGGTTGGGAGAGCTGTCAAGCAACAACCTGACATAGTCATACTCAGGGAATCATGCCTTGCAGACAATGTCACAGAGCTCGCTATCGCCATCCCCGGGTACGTCCTGTTCCACCATCTCCAACTGCTTCATAAATGAAATTCCCTTCAATCATAAGGTCAGAGTGGGGATGTTCACTGATGATTTCACAATGTTCAGCATCATTTGCGACAGCTCAGATTCTGAAGCAGCCCGTGTTCAGATGTAGCAAGACCTGGACAACATCCAGGCTTGGGCTGATAATCCTGACATTCGCACCACACAAGTGCCACGCATTGACCATCTACAACAGGAGAGAATATAACCATCTCCCTTTGACATTCAATGGCATTACCATCGCTGAATCCCCCACTATCAACATCCTGGGGATTGCCATTGAACAGAATCTGAACTGGAGTAGCCGTATAAATACTGTGGCTACAAGAGCAGGTCAGAGGCTAGGAATCATGCGGCGAGTAACTCGCCTCCTGACTCCCCAAAGCCTGTCCACCATCCACAAGGCACAAGTCAGGAGTGTGATGGAATACTGTCCATTTGCCTGGATGGGTGCAGCTCCAACAACACTCAAGAAGCTCGACACCATCCGGGACAAAGCAGCCCGCTTGATTGGCACCCCATCTACAAACATTCACTCCCTCAACCACTGATGCATAGTGTCAGCAGTGTGTACCATCTACAAGATCGACTGCAGCAATGCACCAAGGCTCCCTCCGTCAACACCTTCCAAACCCGCAACCTCTACCACCTAGAAGGACAAGGGCAGCAGATGCATGGGAACACCACCACTTGCAGGTTCCCCTCCAAGTCACACACCATCCTGACTTGGAACTATATCGGCTGTTCCTTCACTAACTGTGGGTCAAAATCCTGGAACTCCCTTCCTAACAGCACTGTGGGTGTACCCACCCCACATGGACTGCAGCGGTTCAAGAAGGCAGCTCACCACCACCTTCTCAAGGGGCAATTAGGGATGGACAATAATTGTTGGCCTCAACCAGCATCGCCCAAAATCCCATGAATGAGCTAAAAAACGGAAAATAACCTCAGCAGGGAAAAAAACTGCAAATTAAAACAACAACCTCAACATAAAAAAAATTCAACAACTTAAGCAGGGAAGGAAACAAGAAGTACGACAAAAACCTCAGCAGGGAAAACACCAACAAAAACAACAACTACCTCAGCAGGAGAACAGCGTCAACAAATTCAACAACAGATCAGCAGGAGATTCAAACACCAGCAAATTCAACAACCTCAGTTGGAGAAAAACACCAGCAAATACAATAACAAATACAACAACAACTTCAAAATTATACCAACAAATGCAACAACAACTACTGGCAGCCAATGGTAGAGAGAGGGGCGTGGGTTTCCCATCAGGGAGGGAGGTGTTGTGCAAACCTGAATCACTTGCTTGAATCTTCATGTGGCTTCTCACAAGACTCAACTCTCTTCTTTCCACTGATTTTCCAATTGCAGGATAAGCTTCCAGTGGAAGATGTATCTGTTACTGAGTCTCATGGTCTTATTTCAAAATAATGTTTTACTCCCCAGCTGTACCAAGTGTGATTTCAGAGGGGACGGTGGGGGGTTTCAGCGCCAAGTGACCGACTGACGCCCAGTTCAACCTGGAGTCCTCCAGCCTGTGGGAGAATCACTCGGCCATGCATTGCTGTGCCTGGAGTCTGCACAGTGACTCAGAGAGATGGAGCAGTTCAACAAAAACACCAACAGAAACACCTGTTTCAGATAAAAGCCTGCAGCTCTGTATCCTGTTGGGTTTACCTACTGCAGTGTGAACATGTCTTCGACATGAAGAAGACACAGAAAGATGTTCAGGGATGATACGAGAAGTGAGAGGTTATAATGATCAGGAAAAGACTGAACAGACTGGGGCTCTTTTCTCTAGAAAAGAGAAGGCTGAGGAGTGACCTGATCGAGCTATTTAAGATGATGAAAGGGGTCTTGATCAGATAAATGTAGAGAAAAATGTTTGCATTTGCGGGTGAGACCAGTAAAAACGGGGCAGGTGCGTCAATATAATACAGTCACCAAAACATCCAATTGGAAATTTGAGAGAAACATCTTCACCCAGAGAGTGGGGAGAATGTGGAACTCAGTACCACAGGATGAAAGGAATAGGGAAGATGTATTTAAGCTGGGGGGGAGGGGGGCAGTTGGATAGGACATGAGGGAGAGAGGAACAGAAGGAGATGTGGCTGGGGGCGAGATGAAGAGGGCGTGGAACGACGTTCGTGTGGACCAAAAAGGTCGGCAAGGACGTGTCGGGCTGTAAATTCCTTGCAGCTGGAGCGAAGAGCAGGAACACCAACACTGTGGGACTAGTCAGTGGAGCTGGGGACTGACTCCTGGGTGAGGAGCAGCTTTTCTTTGTAATCTTTATCTAAACCTGTCACAATCTTGTACACCTCTATCAGGTCTCCACGCAATCTCAGTTTCTCCAGGGAGAACAACCCCAGCTTCTCCAACCTAACCTTGTAACTAAAATCCTCCATTCCTGGAACGATTCTGGTAAATCTCCTCTGCACCCTCTCAAGGAACCTCACCTCCTTCCTAAATTGTGGTGACCAGAACTGGATGCAAGTTTGCAGTTGTGGCCTAACCGGAGCTTTATAAAGGTTCAGCATAACTTCCCAGTTTTTGCACTCAATGGCTCTATTTATGAAGCCCAAGATCTCGCATGTTTTGCTATTCCCATATTCTTTGCTACTGTTTCGAAGTACGGCCACTGCTGTAATGTAGGAACAGTGGCAGTCACTTTCTAAAAGGCAAGATCCCATGAACAGACAACGTGCAGATCCTGCTGAAGTTGTTGTTGAATCTGTTGGTGTTTTTCTCCTGCTGAAGTTTCTGTTGAATTTGCTGTTTTTCTCCTGCTGAAGTTGTTGTTGACTTTGTTGGTGTTTCCTCCCGCTGAAGTTGTTGACTTTGTTGCTGTTTTTCCTGTTGAGGTTGTTGTTGAATTTGTTGGCGTTTTTCCTGTTGAGTTTGTTGTTGAACTTGGAGGTGTTTTTCTCCTGTTAAAGTTGTTGTTGAATTTGTTGGTATTTTCCCATTTGAATTTGTTGTTGAACTTGTTGGTGCTTTTCCTGTTGAAGTTGTTGTTGAATTTGTTGGTGCTTTTTCCTCTTTAAGTTGTTGTATTTATTTGTGCTATTTCCTGTTGAGGTTGTTGTTGAATTTGTTTGTGTCTTTCTTGTTGAGGTTGTTATTGAATTTATTGTTGTTTTTCTTTCCTCCTGTTGAAGTTATTGTTCAATTTGTTCGTATTTTTATTCTGCTGCCGTTGTTTTTGTATTTTGGTGGGGGGTTTCTCCTCCAGGGGAACAGCAGACTTCACCAATATTGATTTTTTAAAAAGGTTAACATTGTTCAGTAAAATTGTTTCTTGGCTCTCTCTCTTCATGTCTGTTTCTCTCTCTCTCTGTTGCTCTTGTTATCTTTCCTCTCTCACACATTCTCATTCTCTCTCTTTATCACTGTCTCTCCTTCCTTCTCTCATTTCCTCTCTGCTCTGTTGCTCTTTCTGTCTCTCACACACGCACCCAATCTCATTCTCTCTCTTTATCTCACTCTCTTCTTTCCTTCCCCTCTCTTTCCCGCCTCTCATTTCCTTGCTTACTCTTGCTGTCTGTCTCCATTTCTCTCTCACACACACTCACTCTTATTCTCTCTCTCTCTCTCATTAATTCTTACAATCTCCTCTCATTTTCTGCCTCTGTGTCGCTCTGTCTCTGTCTCTCCCTGTCTGTCTCTACACCTCCTATTGCCTCATTCTCTCTATCTGTCACTCGTTCTCTCAATCTCTCTCTCTCTCTTTCGAACTAATTTTCCCTGAATCATTCCATCTCTCAGTGGCTTTGTTGATCAGTCTGTCTCTCTCTCTCTGTCTTTGCCTCACTCTACCTCTCCCTTGCTCCCTCTCAGCTGTCCTCTCTCTCTCACTCGTTCTTTATCTCTCCCTATGTGGGGTTCCCTGGGATGGCCTCTGCCTGTCCAGCTCTGTTGCCCTCCAAGATTTTGTTGGTATGATGTGGCCTGAGGGTGCTCTGTATGGAATACAATGCCAGCGACATTGTCTGCAGTTTCCACAGTAGCGGGGCGGTTTGATCACATTGCTTATAACGAGCCTCCTCCTCTGAAACGAATCTCACAGATCCAGCCTCACAGCTCCAGCGACCCGGGTTCAATTCTGGGTACTGCCTGTGTGGAGTTTGCAAGTTCTCCCTGTGTCTGCGTGGGTTTCCTCCGGGTGCTCCGGTTTCCTCCCACATGCCAAAGACTTGCTGGTTGATAGGTTAATTGGCCATTATATATTTGCCCCTTGTATAGGTAGGTGGTAGGGGAATATAGGGACAGGTGGGAATGTGGTAGGAATATGGAATTAGTATCGGATTCGTATAAATGGGTGGTTGATGGTCGGCACAGCCTCGGTGGGCAGAAGGGCCTGTTTCAGTGCTCTATCTCTAAACTAAACCAAACTAGTTAGAGATCTGCTGACAGAAGATACTGAAGTGTTATTCGGAGATACTGGTCATGATTCCTTGCCATTCCATATTCCTGCTTTCCACCTTTAAGACAGGAAACACCACTATCCCCATTTGGTACCACTGTTGATGAAATTAATGTTCGTAATAGTTACTTTATGCATTGTTATACATCATCAGCTCGTCAACCAAACTGAAATAATTTACTGTTCCTTGATCTGAACAGCATTTAGGATTCTTTTAACAGAGTATCATCCTTAAACATTACCAATTTTCCTCTTTCTCAGATGCAGACTGAGCTGGTTTGTGTTCATCCTTCCGGGTTTGGCACATTTATAGTTTTATCAATGTAATAAATCTGATTTATAATTGGGCTTAACCTGTCGAGCAAATAGAAGTGTGAAGGCAGCAGCGTGACTGGAGGAAATTATTTTGTCTCCTTCTTAATCCCTTTCTTCTGCTTTTGCCTCTGTCCCTCCCTGTAACCCTCTATCGTTCTCTCCCCATTGATCTGCCATCCTGTGTGAAGAATCTTGTCAGATGTTAGATGGTTCTCCAGTCCCCGGCGGCCAACGCCCTGGTTCCTGGGGAGGTAACCACGTTCCACAGCAGTATTGGGCAGGGCAACATGACTGGTATGGACTGGTACTTGCAGATTGGTGACTGCCTGGAATGGATTAGATAGAGTGTACTTTCTGCATCTAAATGCAGGAAAAGGATTGAAACCCAGCACGAGACTCAAGCCAACACTTTGACTCTGTCCTTGAAAAGCTCCCGTGCACAAGACAACATCACTTACTACTGCGCGGCTCACAAGTACACACACAGTGTAACTAGAATGCAAGGAAACACGGCATAAACTCGGGAATGATGTAATACACCTTCCCCCAGTCTTTGGGGGTATGGTAGTATAGCTGTTATGTTACTGGGACTAGTAATCCAGAGGCCTCGACTGAATAATCCAGAGCACAGGAGGTCAAATCCCACCACAGCTTCTGGGGGAATCTAACTAAACAAACATCACCTTAAATATTCACTCCCACCACCACCGACGCACAGTGGAAGCAGTATGTACCAGCTGCAAAAAGCACTGCAGTTATGCACCAAGGCTCCTTCGACAGCACCTTCCAAACCCGCGGCCTCTACCAACTAGATGGACAAGGGCAGCAGAAGCATGGGGACACCACCGCCTGCAAGGTCCCCTCCAAGTCACACACCATCGTGACTTGGAACTATATCACCGTTCCTTCATTGTCGCTGGGTCAAAATCCTGAAACTCCCTTCCTAACAGCACTGTGGGTGTACCTACACTACATGGACTGCAGTGGTTCACGAAGGCAGCTCACCACCACCTTCTCAAGGGGCAATTAGGGATGGACAATAAATGCTGACCTCAACCAGCATCGCCCAAAATCCCATGAATGAATTAAAAAATAGAAAATAACCGCACCAAAAATACATCAACAACCTCAACATGCAAAAACCAAATTGAACAACAATTTAAACAGGGAAGAAAACAACAAGTACAACAAAAACCTCAGCAGGGAAAACACCAACCAACACAACAACTACCTCAGCAGGAGAACAAGGCCAACAAATTCAACAACAGATCAGCAGGAGATTCAAACACCAACAAATTCAACAACCTCAGTCGGAGAAAAACACCAGCAAATACAACAACAACCTCAGCAGCAGAATGATACCAATAAATGCCACAGCAACTACTGGCAGCCAATGGTAGAGAGAGGGGCGTGGGTTCCCCATCAGGGAGGGAGGTGTTGTGCAAACCTGAATCACTTGCTTGAGTCTACATGTGGCTCCTCACAAGACTCAACTGTCTTCTTTCCACTGATTTCCCAATTGCAGGATAAGCTTCCAGTGGAAGATGTATCTGTTACTGAGTCTCATGGTCTTATTTCAAAGTAAAGGATCTTTCTCACCACCACCCCACACCCCCATTGTTTTTATTAACAGCTCTCTTTCTTATTTTCTTTCTCTCTATCTTTCTCTTCTTCCTTCATTCTTCACATCCCAGATTGTCCATGTTCACTGACTTTCTTCTCTCCCGGTCTCTTCCCCCAGGCGCAATCTCCGCGAGGGTCCGCCAGAATCCCACCGCCATCTCCAGATTTCCTGGGGAGGGAGTGGGACTGGAGTGCCGTGTGGAGGATGAGAGTAGCGGTTACATGTTCTGGTACAGACAGGACCGGGGAAGGAGCCGCGGCTGATGTTTTACACCACAGCTACACCAGGTGTGAACTCAGAGGGGACGGTGGAGGGTTTCAACGCCAAACGACCGACTGGCTCCCAGTTCAACCTGGAGTACACCAGCCTGCTGGAGAATCACTCGGCCCTGTATTTCTGTGCCTGGAGTCAGCACAGTGACTCAGAGAGACGGAGCAGTTCAACAAAACACCAAGAGAAACACCTGTTTCAGATTAAGGCCTGCAGCTCTGTATCCTGTTGGGTTTACCTGTTGCAGTGTGAACATGTCTTTGACATGATGAAGACACAGGTTGCATTGAACGTCGGGGAAAAGTTGCACGGAAATATCTTCAAGGATGATACGAGAACTGGGAGGTTATAATGATCAGAAAAAGACTGAACAGATTGGGCTCTTATCGCTTGAAAAGAGAAGGCTCAGGAGTGCCCTGATAGAGCTCTTTAAGATTATGAAAGGGTTTTTGATCAGATAAATGTAGAGAAGTTTTTTTTCATTTGCGGGTGAGACCAGAAAAAGGGGTGGGGCATCAATATAAGACAGTCAGCCATAAATCCAATTGGGAATTCGGGAGAAACATCTTCACCCAGAGAGTGGGGAGAATGTGGAACTCATTATCACAGGCTGAGGGGAATAGGGAAGATATATTTAAGCTGAGGGGATGCTGGATAGGACATGAGGGAGAGAGGAACAGAAGGATATGTGGCTGGGGGCGCGATGAAGAGGGCGTGGAACAACGTTCGTGTGGACCAAAAAGACCAGCATGGATGTATCGGGACGAATGGCCTGTTGCTGTGCTGTAAATTCCCTGCAGCTGGAGCGAGGAGCAGGAGCACAAACAATGTGGGACTAGTCAGTGGAGCTGGGGGACTGACTCCTGGGTGAGTAGCAGGAACACCAACACTGTAGGACTTGTCAGTGGAGCTGGGGGACTGACTCCTGGGTGAGGAGCAGGAACACCAACACTGTGGGACCAGTCAGTGGAGCTGGGGGACTGACTCCTGGGTGAGTAGCAGGAACACCAACACTGTGGGACTAGTCAGTGGAGCTGGGGGACTGACTCCTGGGTGAGGAGCAGGAACACCAACACTGTGGGACTAGTCAGTGGAGCTGAGGGACTGACGCCTGGGTGAGTAGCAGGAACACCAACACTGTGGGACTAGTCAGTGGAGCTGGGGGACTGACTCCTGGGTGAGTAGCAGGAACACCAACACTGTGGGACTAGTCAGTGGAGCTGGGGGACTGACTCCTGGGTGAGTAGCAGGAACACCAACACTGTGGGACCAGTCAGTGGAGCTGGGGGACTGACGCCTGGGTGAGTAGCAGGAACACCAACACTGTGGGACCAGTCAGTGGAGCTGGGGGACTGACTCCTGGGTGAGTAGCAGCTTTTCTTTGTGATCTTTATCTAAACCTGTCACAATCTTGTACACCTCTATCAAGTCTCCACGCAATCTCAGTTTCTCCAGGGAGAATAACACCAGTTTCTCCAACGTAACCTTGTAACTAAAATCCTCCATTCCTGGAACTATTCTGGTAAATCTCCTCTGCACCCACTCTATGACCCTCACCTCCTTCATAAAATGTGATAACCAGAACTGGAAGCAATTCTCCAGTTGTGGCCTAACTAGAGCATTATAAAGGTTCAGCATAACTTACTAGTTTTTGTAGGCTTTGCGTCTATTTATGAATCCCAAGATCTCGCATTTTTTGCTAATCTCATAGGTTTTTCTATTCCCATATTCTTTGCTACTGTTTCGAAGTACGGCCCCTGATGTAATGTAGGAAGAGTGGAAGCCAGTTTCTACAAGGCAAGATCCCAGGAACAGACAACCTGCTGAAGTTGTTGTTGAGTTTGTTGGTGTTTTTCCTGTTGAGGTGGTTGTTGAATTTGTTGGTGTTTTTCCTGCTGAGGTTGTTGTTCAATTTTATTGGTGTTTTTCTCCTGCTGAAGTTGTTGCTAACTTTGTTGATGTTTTTCTCCTGCTAAAGCTGTTGTTGGCATTGTTGGTGTTTTTCCTGTTGAAAGCGTTGTTGAATTTGATGGTGTTTTTCCTGTTGAAGTTGTTGTTGAATTTGCTGGTGTTTTTATCCTGCTGCAGTTGTTGTTGAATTTGTTGGTGTTTTTCTCCTACTGAAGTTGTTTTTGTATTTGTTGGTGTTATGTCCTGTTGAAATTGTTGTTGAATTTGTTGATGTTTTTCCTGTAATAAGTTGTTGTTGAATTTGTTGGTGTTTTTCCTGTTGAAGTTGTTTAGTTCAGAGTTTAGTTTAGAGATACAGCACTGAAACAGGCCCTTCGGCCTACCATGTCTGTGCCAACCACCAACCACCAATTTATACTAATCCTACACTAATTCCATATTCCTACCACATCCCAACCTGTCCCTGTATTTCCCTGCCACCTACCTTTACCACGGGCAATGTATAATGGCATGTGGGAGGAAACCAGAGCACCCACAGGAAACCCACGCAGACACAGGGAGAACTTGCAAACTCCACACAGGCAGAATTGAACCCGGGTCGCTGGAGCTATGAGGCTGCGGTGCTAACAACTGGGCCACTGTGCCGCCCTTTTCATTGGTGCTTTTATTTTTCCTGTTGAAGTTATTGTTGAATTTGTTAGTGTTTTTTTGTGCTGCAGTTGTTTTTGTATTTTTGGGGGGTTTTCTCCTCCGGGGGACAGCAGAGGGCGAGCTAGGACCAGGAAACACATCAGACTTCACCAATATTGATTTAAAAAACATCGTTTATGTTGTTCTGTAAAATTGTTTCCTTTCTCTCTCTCTTCATGCCTGTTTCTCTGTCTCTGTTGCTCTTGTTATTTTTCCTCTCTCACACACACTCACTCTCATTCTCTTTCTTTATCCCTGTCTCTCTTTCCTTCTCTCATTTCCTCACAGCTCTGTTGCTCTTTCTGTCTCTCACACGCACACCCATTCTCATTCTCTCTCTTTATCTCACTCTCTTCTTTCCTTCCCCTCTCTTTCTCGCCTCTCATTTCCTCGCTTCCTCTTGCTGTCTGTCTCTATTTCTCTCTCAAACGCACTCAGTCTCATTCTGTCTCTCTGTCTCTAATTAATTCTGCCTATCTCCTCTCATTTCCTGTCTCTGTTTCGCTCTGTCTCTGTCTCTCCCTGTCTGTCTCTACACCTCCCATTGCCTCATTCTCTCTATCTGTCACTCGTTCTCTCAATCTCTCTCTCTCTCTCTCTTTCGAACTAATTTTCCCTGAATCATTCCATCTCTCAGTGGCTGTGTTGATCAGTCTGTCTCTCTCTCTCTGTCTTTGCCTCACTCTACCTCTCCCTTGCTCCCTCCCAGTTGTTCTCTCTCTCTCATACTCTCTTTATTTCTCCCTATGTGGGGTTCCCCGGGATGGCCTCTGCCTGTCCGGCTCTGTTCCCCTCTAAGGTTTTGTTGGTATGATGTGGTCAGAGGGTGCTCTGCAAGGAATACAACGCCAGTGACACTGGTTATTTGACCTATCTGCAGTTTCCACAGCAGCAGGGGCGGTTTGATCACACTGCTTATAACGAGCCTCCTCCTCTGAAATGAATCTCAAAGTAGTTTGAGATCTGCTTTCCATATTCCTGCTTTCCAGCTTTCAGACAGGAAACACCACTATCCCCATTTGGTCCCATTGTTGATGAAATTAATGTTTGTAATAGTTACTTTATGCATTGCTATACATAATCTCCTCGTCTACCAAATTGAAATAATTTACTGTTCCTTGATGTGAACAGCAGTTAGGATTATTCTGACAGAGTATCATCATTAAACATTACCAATTTTCTTTTTTCTCAGATACAGACTGAGCTGGTTTGTGTTCATCCTTCCGACTTTGGTGCTTTTATAGTTTTATCAATGTAATAAATCTGATTTATAATTGGGCTTAACCTGCGGAGCAAATATAAGTATGAATGTAGCAGCGTGACTGGAGAAGAATAGTTTGTCTCCTTCTTATTCCCTCTCTTCTGCCTTTGCCTCTGTCCCTCCCTGTAACCCTGTATCGTTCTCTCCCCATTGATGTGCCATCCTGTGTGAAGAATCTTGTTAGATGTTAGATGGTTCTCCAGTCCCCAGCGGTCAACACCCTGGTTCCCGTGGAGGAACCCATAATCCACAGAAGCATTGGGCAGGGCAACATGACTGAGTGTTCTTTGGACTGGTACTTGCAGATTGGTGACTGCCTGGAATGGATCAGATAGAGTGTACTTTCTGCATCGAACTACAGGAAAAGGATTGAAACCCAGCACGAGACTCAGGCCAACACTTTCCCTCTGTCCTTGAAAAGCTCCTGGCTCCAAGACAACAGCACTTACTACTGCGGGGCTCACTAGGATACACACAGTGCAACTAGAATGCAAGGAAACACGGCAAAAACTTGGGAATTGTGTAATACACCTTACCCCAGTCTCTGGGGGTATGGTAGCATTGCTGTTATGTTACTGGGACTAGTAATCCTGAGGCTTCGACCGAATGATCCAGAGCACAAGAGTTCAAATCCCACCACAGCAGCTGGGGGAATCTAACTAAACAAACACCACCTTAAATATTCACTCCCTCCGCCACAGACACACAGTGGCAGCAGTGTGTACCAGCTACACAATGCACTGCAGTAACGCACCAAGGCTCCTTCGACAGCACCTTCCAAACCCGCGACCTCAATCTAGAAGGACAAGTGCAGCAAATGCATGGGAACACCACCACCTGCAAGTTCCCCTCCAAGTCACACACCATCCTGACTTGGAACTGTTTCGGCCGTTCCTTCACTGTCGCTGGGTCAAAATCCTGGAACTCCCTTCCTAACAGCACTGTGGGTGTACTTACCTCACATGGACTGCAGTGGCTCAAGAAGGCAGCTCACCACCACCTTCTCAAGGGCGATTAGGGATGGGCAATAATTGCTGGCCTGGCCAGTGACTCCCACATCCAATGAAATAATAAAAGAATGTTTGCAGATGTCACTAAAATCTGTGCACGGGTTAAGACAGTAGAGGGGTCCTGTGGAATCCAAAGTGATTTCCCTGTGGCAGGGGATTAGGCCACACAATGGCAACTGGCATTAAATTTAGGCTTATGTTGTGTTATGTACGTTGATGGGGCCAGAAATGAATCCAATTGCAGGGAAGATACTGAAAGAGGCCAGCAGAGAATTATTCTGGTCTGATCAGTGAAGGGAGAAGACTGATGTAAAGAGCCTGCAGTTAAAGTTAACGGGTTTTTAGATTGTGTTAATGGAATCATCATGAATCAAATGACTAGATTTTAGAATAACATGAGAAATCGGAGCAGGAGTAGACCATTCGGCCCGTCGATCCTGCTCTGTCATTCAATACCATCATGACTGATCCTCTAACTCAACTCCACTTTTCCACCCGCTCCCCATATCCCTTCAGTCCATCAGTGACCACATATCTGTCTATCACAACCTGAAATATATTCAATAATGGAGCATCCACCACCCCCGGGGGTAGAGAATTCCAAAGATTTACCACCCTTTGAGTGAAGAAACCTCTCCTTATCTCAGTCCCAAATGCTTGGCCCCTTATCCTGAGGCTGCAAGAGATTCCCCAGCCAGGGGAAACAACTTCTCAGTGTCTACCCAGTCAAGCACATTCAGAATCTTGTATGTTTCACTGAGATCACCTTTCATTCTTCTAACCTCCATAGAATACAGGCTCTCTCATCATAGGACAAACCTTTCATCCCAGGAACCAATGGAGTGACCCTTCGTTGTACTGCCACCAAGGCAAGTGTAGCCTTCCTCGGATATGAAGACCACAACTGTGTACAGTAAAGCAGGTGTGATCTTATCAAAGCGCTGGCCAATTGTAACAAGACTTCCTTATTCCTGTACTCCAATCCCACTTGCAGTAAAGGCCAACAGGCCATTTGCCTTGCTAATTTCTTGCTGCACCTGCATGTGAACTTACTGTGTCTCATGTACGGGGACACCCAAGCCTCTCTGAACATCAACATCGAGAAGATTCACGCCTTGTAAAAAATTATATTCTTACAACCAAAGTGAACAACCTCATTCTTCCCCACATTATACTCCATCTGCCAATCACTTATTTTGAAATTATGCTGCCTAGTTCTAGATTCGCCCACCAGGGAGAAACATCCTCTCGGCTTCCAAGCTGTCAATCACCCTTAAATTATTACATGTCTCGGTAAGATCACCTCTCATTCTTCTAAACTCCAGTGGGTATCGGCTCAAACTGCTCAACATTTCCTCATAAGACAATCCCTTCATCCCAGGTATCAGCCGAGTGAACCTTCTCTGAACTAATTCCAATGCATTTATGTCCTTTCTTAATTACGTAGACCAATACTTTACTCAGTACTCCAGATGTGGTCTAACTAAGGCCCTGTACAGCTTTAGCAACACTTCCCTACTTTTATATTCTATTCCCCTTGCAATAAACAACAACATTTCATTTGCCGCCCTAATCACTCGCTGTACCTACATGCTGACTTTTTGTGATTCACGTACCAGGACACGCAGATCCCTCTGTACTGTCGAGACCTGCAGTCTCTCTCTATTTAAATAATATTCTGAATTCCCATGCTTCCTGCCAAAGTGGGCAAGCTCACATTTGTCCACAGTATGCTCCATCTGCCATTTTTTGCCCACTTACTTAACCTATCTATAACCCTCTGCAGACTCTTTGTGCCCTCCTCACAATTTGTTTTCCAACCTATCTTTCGCATGGTCAGCACATTCCTGACCAATCAAAAAATAAGGCAATATTCCATGGAAGGAAAGGTGGGAATGTTGGGAAGGGAAGAGAGAAAGTCGGGCTCAGGGGCTTGCAGGAATCTGCATAAATAACAGCAATGCTGCTGAGGGAAGTGCTCCTCATTTGTTCACTCTGCTGACAGGCGTGGTCGAGGTACAGGATGGGCGGCCAATCGTTCCACTCTCTTCATCACAACCGGTGGCATTTCCATTTACCAGGCGCCGGCTTGATGCTCAGTAAGGGCTGCCTCTCTGCTTCTGAGAAGGACAATGGCAGTCTCAGCTAAAAACATCTCAATCTTGGTCATCTTATTGCTTGGACATTGGATTTTTTGTAAGTGCTATCCCTTCAGCAGGTGGAAGTAGATTCAATAGTAATCTCCCAAATGGCTATTGGATCAGGGCTTGGAGCAGGGAAATTGGGAGGGCAATGGGGTAGGAGCAGGGGCAAGTGAGACTAACTCGATAGCTCATTCAAACAGCCAGCGCAGATACGATGGGCAGAACGGCCTCTTTCTATTCTATTAGATTCTATGATTTATGCTACCATTTTCCTTGCATGATTCTGAATCACTTTCTTTTATGGAATGTGTTCCAGGGGTTCAGTCTGCACCTACTGTGGTCCAGACTCCAGCCGCGGCTTCTATTCGACCGGGGAAGCCCCTCGCCCTCGGCTGCAACTTGGAGGGAGCCAGCATGGGCAGCTACACCATGCACTGGTACAGGCAGGAGGGGAAGGCAGTAGAGTGGATGTGCAATGAGCACGGCAGCTGTGGGCCAGGCTTTGAGAAGCGGTTCACTGTGCAACAAGACTCTGCAAGCAACCGATTCTCCCTGCAGCTGGGCGACCCCCAGCCGACAGACACTGCGACCTACTACTGTGCAGCAAGTGTGGGCACGGCGATACAACCCTGCAGCAGAGTGAGACAAAAACGTCCTCACCCTCCCAACCTGCCCCTAAAACACCCACCTGTGAGCAGCAGCATCTGGAAAGCTCAGCAAACCAACGAGCCCCTGTGTATCTCTATTGGTGACCTTTGCAACACCATGTCATTTGAAAACACTTTACAGCCAGTTAGCCAGAAAGTCATACAGCCAGTATGGTACAGAAGGAGGCCATTCGGCCCATCGAGTCCATGCAATCTAGTCAATTCCATTCCACCTCTCTATCCCTGCGGTCTAGCAAGATTATCCCCTTCAAGTGTCCATTCAATTTCCTTTTGAAATCATTCATTGTCTCCACTTCCACCACCCTGGTAGGCAGTGAATTCCCTGTTGTTACCACTCACTGTGTATAGAGGTTCTTCCTCAAATACCCCAGTATCTATTGTCCAGAATCATCAATCTGTGACCAATAGTCCTTGCACCATCCACTAATGGGAACAGGTTTACTCTGTCTACTTTATCTAACACTGTCACAATCGTGTACATCTCCTATCCGATCTCCCCTCAATCGCCTTTGCTCAAAGGAAAACCACCCCATATTCTCCAATCTAACCATGTAACATCCCTGGAACCATTCTGGTAAATCTCCTCTGCAGCCTGTCAAGGACACTCATCCTTCCTAAAGTGTGGTGACCACAACTGGACGGCATACTCCCCCTCTCACCATCTCCATCTTTTGGTGACCCTGTCTCACTGCAGTTACTGTCCCCCTCCCACCATCCCCATCTGCTGGTGTCCCTCTCTCACTGCAGTCACTGCCCCCCTCTGACCATCTCCATCTGCTGGTGTCCCTCTCTCAATGCAGTCACTGCCCCCCTCTCACCATCTCCATCTGCTGGTGACCCTCTCTCACTGCAGTTGCTGTCACCCCTCTGACCATCTCCATCTGCCTCACTGCAGTTACTCCCCCACTCACCATCCCCATCTGCTGGTGACACTCTCTCACTGCAGTTCCTGTCCCCCTCCCACCATCTCCATCTGCTGGTTTCCCTCTCTCACTGCAGTCACTGCCCCCCTCTGACCATCTCCATCTGCTGGTGTCCCTCTCTCACTGCAGTCACTGCCCCCCTCTGACCATCTCCATCTGCTGGTGTCCCTCTCTCACTGCAGTCACTGCCCCCCTCTCACCATCTCCATCTGCTGGTGACCCTCTCTCACTGCAGTTACTGTCACCCCTCTGACCATCTCCATCTGCCTCACTGCAGTTACTCCCCCTCTCACCATCTCCATCTGCTGGTGACACTCTCTCACTGCAGTTACTGTCCCCCTCCCACCATCTCCATCTGCTGGTGTCCCTCTCTCACTGCAGTCACTGCCCCCTCTCACCATCTCCATCTGCTGGTGACACTCTCTCACTGCAGTTACGGTCCCCCTCCCACCATCTTCATCTGCTGGTGTCCCTCTCTCACTGCAGTTACTGTCCCCCCTCTGACCACCTCCATCTGCTGGTGACCCTGTCTCACTGCAGTTACTCCCCCTCTCACCATCTCCATCTGCTGGTGTCCCTCTCTCACTGCAGTTACTCCCCCTCCCACCATCTCCATCTGCTGGTGTCCCTGCCTCACTGCAGTTACTCCCCCTCTCACCATCTCCATCTGCTGGTGTCCCTCTCTCACTGCAGTTACTGTCCCCCTCCCACCATCTCCATCTGCTGATGTCCCTCTCTCACTGCAGTTAATGTCCCCACTTCTCACTATCTCCATCTACTGGTGGCCCTGTCTCACTGCAGTTACTCCCCCTCTCACCATCTCCATCTGCTGGTGTCTCTATCTCACTGCAGTTATTGGTCCCTCTCTCGCTGATGATGTTAACTCCTTTTCACTCCCCACAGAGGCTGTCTGATCTGTTAACTATTTCCAAGCTTGTCTATTTATAATTCAGAAGCTCAGCCAGCAGCAATAAAGTGACACAGCTCCCAGAACCGAAACCATGCATTAACTTCACCAGCATCCAGTCTGTTAAATTATGAAGAAATGTTGCATAGACAAGGCTTGCAGTCCCGACATGAGAATATTGACAGGGGAATCTAATGGAGGTGTTTAATTTTTTAAAGGATTTAAGATGGTGAGAGGGAACAGTAACTGCAGTGAGACAGGGAGCAGGATTAGGCCATTCAGCCCATTGAGCCTGCTCTGCCATTCAATACTATCATGGCTGATCATCCACATCAATGCCTTTTCTCCAGACTATCCTCATATCCCTTTATGTCATTGGTATTTAGAAATCTGTTAATCTCTGCTTTAAACATACTCAATGACTGAGCTTCCACAGCCCTCTGGGATAGAGAATTCCAAAGATTCACAACCCTCTGAGTAAAGAAATTTCTCCTCATCTCAGTCCCAAGTGGCTTCCCCCTTATTTTGAAATTGTGCACCTTGGTTGTAGACTCCCCAACCAAGGGAAACATCTTACCTGCATCTACCCTGTTGATAAGTCATAGGGAGAGAGAACGGAAAAGATTCACGAGTATGGTTCCAGGGATGAGGAATTTCAGTTATTGAAGATCGATTGGAGAAGTCGGAGATAAACCAACCACAAAGAGCAAGAGTGTTCGAGAGCAAGTAACAGAGAGAGAAATAGAGAAGAGAGAGAGGGGGGATGTGGGGGGGAACGAAATGGAAAGGAAAATAGAGAGACAGAGAGACTACGAGATAATGGGTGATGGAGACAGAGTAAGAAGGAAAATGAGAAATTAGAGGAAAAGAGGGTGTACAGAAAGTGAGAAAAATGAATGAGAGGTAGAGTGCCCAAGATAAGGAAAGCCTGGGACAGAGAGAAAGACAGAAAGCGAGAGAGAGTGAGAGAAAGAGAGATTGTGTGTGTGTGCGAAAGAGATCAAACAGTCGTTTAATTTTAACAAAAGTAACTTTAACCCCAGAAAAATGAGTGGAGTCACACATACAAACACAGAGTGCAGGTTAATGCCCAGACATGCTTTATTAAAGATTAAAAGTTGCAGAGAGAAATCACTCAGTAATCACGGTTGCAACCCATTGGACTCGATACAATGGTCCAAAAATATTATCACTGCCAATCAAACAATTTCATCAGCTCAACAGCGATTAGTGAAATGATCCATAAACTGCAGTGTTCAATGATTGGAGGAAGATTACAGAGCATGACTGAGAATATATAGCAATGTGTTTAACACATCTCCCAGATCAATTACAAGATGAATTATATAATCAGTAAATTCACTCCCTACTGTCCGATCAAATCTGACTTCCTAATTGTTGGACTTGACTTCCCTTCACTTTCTCTCTTGGCGTGCTGCCAGCTGCCACCCATGGACAGAGTGTACACTCCTTCCTCCCCTTCCCCAACACCCTCATGTCTTTATTCATCCACAGTGTCCCATTAGGGAATTAGTGTGCTCTTGGTTTGAAGTGAAACACAATTTTCCAGCTCAATGTTTGAAATCCTTCTCACTGTTGTTCTGCATCATTGTAGGGAGTGACCTGGAGAATGAAGCATTATTATAGAGAGTGACCTGGACAATGAGGGATTATTATAGGGAGTGATCTGGAGAATGAGGGATTTTTATAGAGAGAGATCTGGAGAATGAGGGATTATTATAGGGAGTGATCTGGAGAATGAGGGATTATTATCGAGAGTGATCCAGAGAATGAGGGATTATTATAGAGAGTGATCTGGAGAATGAGGGATTATTATAGAGAGTGATCTGGAGAATGAGGGATTTTTATAGAGAGTGATCAGGAGAATGAGGGATTATTATAGGGAGTGATCTGGAGAATGTGGGATTTTAATAGAGAGTGATCTGGAGAATGAGGGATTATTTTAGAGAGTGATCTGGAGAATGAGGGATTATTATAGAGAGTGACCTGGGGAATGAGGGATTATTGTAGAGAGTTGTCTGGGGAATGAGGGATTATTATAGAGAGTGATCTGGAGAATGAGGGATTGTTATAGAGAGTGATCTGGGGAATGAGGGATTGTTATAGAGATTGATCTGGAGAATGAGGGATTGTTATAGAGAGTGATCTGGAGAATGAGGGATTATTATAGAGAGTGATCTGGGGAAAGCTGCATTATTAGCTGAAAGCTAGGACGGACAGAGTTGTTATCTCTGGTTTGTTGCCGGCGCCACGTGATAGTGAGGCTAGGAATAGGGAGAGAGCACAGCTGAACACGTGGCTGCAGGAATGGTGTAGGAGGGAGGGCTTCCAGTTCTTGGATAATTGGACTGCATTCTGGGGAAGATGGGACCTGTTCAAACAGGACGGGCTGCATCTGAACCAGAGGGGCACCAATATCCTGGGAGGGAGGTTTGCTAGTACTGTTCGGGAGGGTTTAAACTAGTTTGGGAGGGGGATGGGAACCGGACTTGTAGTCCAGGGACCAGTGGGTCCACTCAGAAAGACAAAGAGTGTAGTGAGGTATTGGGGAAGGTAGCACTGTCGCAGAGGACAGATGGGCACGGAGAAGGGTTAAAGTGCGTATACTTCAACGCAAGAAGCATCAGGAATAAGGTGAGTGAATTGAAGGCGTGGATGGGCACTTGGGACTACGATGTTGTGGCCATCACTGAAACGTGGATAGGTGAGGGGGAGGAATGGTTCTTGGAGGTACCTGGTTATAGATGTTTTCATAAGATTAGGAATGGTGGTAAAAGAGGTGGGGGGGTGGCATTGTTAGTTAGAAATAGTGTAACAACTGCTGAAAGAATTTTCGAGGAGGATCTGCCGACTGAGGCACTGTGGGTTGAGGTCAGGAACAGGAAAGGAGCAGTCACCTTGATGGGAGTTTTCTATCGGCCCCCCAATAGCAGCAGGGAGGTGGAAGAGCAGATTGGGAAACAGATTTTGGAAAGGAGCAGAAGTCACAGGGTAGTAATTATGGGGGATTTCAACTTCCCAAATATTGATTGGCAACTCTTCAGATCGAATAGTTTGGATGGGGTAGTGTTTGTGCAGTATGTCCAGGAAGCTTTTCTGACTCAGTATGTAGACTGCCCGACCAGAGGGGAGGCAATATTGGATTTGGTACTAGGTAATGAACCAGGGCAAGTGATAGAGCTGTTGGTGGGCGAGCACTTTGGAGATAGTGATCACAATTCTGTAGCATTCACTGTGGTAATGGAGAGGGATAGGTATGTGCAACAGGGCAAGGTTTACAATTGGGGGAAGGGTAGATATGATGCTGTCAGGCAGGAACTGAGGAGCATAAGTTGGGAGCATATGCTGGCAGGGAAGGGCACGGTCGAAATGTGGAACTTTTTCAAGGAGCAGATAGTAGGGGCCATTGATAAGCATGTCCCTGTCAGACAGGGAAGGGATGGTCATGTGAGGGAACCGTGGTTGACAAGAGAGGTTGAGAGTCTTGTTAGGAAGAAGAAGGATGCGTATATAAGGTTGAGGAAAAAGGGCACAGGCATAGCTCTGGAGGGATACAAGATGGCCAGGAAGGATCTGAAGAAAGGGATTAGGAGAGCTAAGAGAGGGCATGAAAAATGCTTGGCGGGTAGGATAAAAGAAAACCCCAAGGCCTTTTACGCGTATGTCAGAAATATGAGGATGACTAGGGGGACCGTAGGTCCGGTCAAGGACAATAGCGGGAGACTGTGTGTTGAGCCGGAAGAGATAAGTGAGGTTTTGAATGAGTACTTCTCTTCGGTATTTACGAATGAGAAGGGGTGTATTACTGAAGAGGACGGTGTGAAACAGACTGGTAAGCTCGAGGAAGTGCTCGTTAGGAGGGAAGATGTGTTGGGGTTTTTGAATAACTTGAAGATAGACAAGTCTCCCGGGCCTGACGGGGTATATCCAAGGATGTTATGGGAAGCAAGGGATGAAATTGCAGAGCCGCTGGCAATGATCTTTTCATCTTCTCTGTTGACGGGGGTGGTACCAGGTGATTGGAGGGTGGCAAATGTTGTGCCCCTGTTCAAGAAAGGGAATAGGAACAACCCTGGGAATTACAGGCCAGTTAGTCTTACTTCGGTGGTAGGCAAGTTGATGGAAAAGGTGCTGAGGGATAGGATTTCTGAGCATCTGGAAAGACACTGCTTGATTCGGGACAGTCAGCACGGTTTTGTGAGGGGTAGGTCTTGCCTCACAAGCCTGATTGAATTCTTTGAGCAGGTGACCAAGCAAGTGGATGAGGGTAAACCAGTGGATGTGGTGTACATGGATTTTAGTAAGGCATTTGATAAGGTCCCCCATGGTAGACTTATGGAGAAAGTCAGGAGGCATGGGATAGTGGGGAATGTGGCCAGTTAGATTAAGAATTGGCTAACTGATAGAAGGCAGAGAGTGGTCTTAGATGGTAAATACTCAGCCTGGAGCCCAGTTACCAGTGGCGTGCCACAGGGATCAGTTCTGGGTCCTCTCCTGTTTGTGATTTTTATTAACGACTTGGATGAGGAAGTCGAAGGGTGGGTCAGTAAATTTGCAGATGATACAAAGGTTGGTGGAGTTGTGGATACCGAGGAGGGCTATTGTCGTCTGCAAAGGGACTTGGATAGGTTGCAGTGCTGGGCTGAAAAGTGGCAGATGGAGTTTAACCCTGAAAAGTGTGAGGTCGTCCATTTTGGAAGGACAAACACGAATGCAAAATACTGGGTTAACGGTAGGGTTCTTGGGCATGTGGAGGAGCAGAGAGACCTTGGGGTCTATGTGCATAGATCGTTGAAAGTTGCAACTCAAGTGGATAGGGCTGTGAAGAAGGCATATGGGGTGTTAGCGTTCATTAGCAGAGGGATTGAATTTAAGAGCCGTGAGGTGATGATGCAGCTGTACAGGACCTTGGTAAGGCCTCATTTGGAGTACTGTGTGCAGTTCTGGTCGCCTCATTTTAGGAAGGATGTGGAAGCCTTGGAGAGGGTGCAGAGGAGATTTACCAGGATGTTGCCTGGAATGGAGAATAAGTCTTACGAGGAAAGGCTGAACATTCTAGGCCTCTTCTCATTAGAACGGAGAAGGATGAGGGGTGACATGATAGAGGTTTATAAGATGATCAGGGGAATAGATAGGGTAGACAGTCAGAAACTTTTTCCCCGGGTGGAGCAAAGCGTTACAAGGGGTCATAAATTTAAGGTGAAGGGTGGGAGATATAAGGGGGATGTCAGGGGAAGGTTCTTTACCCAGAGAGTGGTCGGGGCATGGAATGCCTTGCCTGGGGAAGTTGTTGAGTCAGAAACTTTAGGGACTTTCAAACGGCTTTTAGATAGGTATATGGATAAAGGAGAATGATGGGGTATAGATTAAATTGTCCTTGACAGAGGACAAAGGATCGGCACAACATCGTGGGCCGAAGGGCCTGTTCTGTGCTGTATTTTCTATGTATGTTCTATATTAACAGAATAAAATGGAAGTAGATAGATTTCTAGAGTAATAGAATGATTTGCACTGTTTTCCTGGGACTCTCTGATCTGCTATTGCCTCCTGTAGTGAGACTGTTTACTAGATACAGTAGCCCCCAGGGTGGGTGCAGTCCTGACACTGTATTTGGCTGTTGGTCCCATCACACTTTCTGATGTGAAAGCCTGCCTGGGTAACTTGTCCCAGCTTGTTTCGAACTGTGGGGATCTTATTTCTATTATTGTCGTATCGGTACAATGTACTGAAGACAAAATACTTCTGAACCTGCGGGCCAGCCCATGGGTGGCTAAAGGGTGCCTGGCCTAACGCGGCGAGGATGTCACAATTCTCATTGCCACTGAAGCAGCTCTGGATGCAGGGGGTGTAGGTGGTGTAGAGAATGACACAGCCAACCTGCAGCCCCTGGTTATTGATGCTATTCTGAAGCAGCCGAGCTGCACTGTCAGTCTGCCCATAGCGTTGATCCTCCTGAGTGAAGTGTAACAGTTTATTCTCTGAGCAGCGACTTCCTGTGTTGGGGTAAACTGCGATGTAGTTTACTGATCGACTGTTCAGGAAGTAATTCACACCGCCACGAATAACCGGTCTTCCTGAATCAGAGGGTCTGAATTGTACATTCTGATTGATATTGGCACCGGTGCATTGTTGAGGAGTTAACACCATCAGGAAGGCGAACTGTCCTCCCCCAGTCGTACTGCTGGGCTGGTGGCCAGACACTTGTCGGAATCTGAAAGGGACAAACACAAAGTGAGAGTCAAGGTAGGAATTGTGAATGAAATTCTCCTTGTGCCAGGTCAGTATGATGTGGATTATGGTCACCTGCCTATTTAATACCATACCTCATGATGGAAGGAGGGAAACTGGGAGTTTGAGTCAGAGAGTCAAAGAGTTACACAGCACAGAAACAGGCCCTTCGGCCCATCGTGTCTGTGCCAGCCATCAAGCACCTAACTATTCTAATCCTATTTCCCAGCACTTGGCCCGTAGTCTTGTATGCTGTGGCATTTCAATAAATTTGGTCATTAATTTACGACATTGGAAAGGACGGGACCGAATGAACTCATTCCAATGAAACAGAGATGGAAAGAGGGATGGGAACAAGAGCAAGGGAGAAACAAAGAGGTGGAGAGATGGATGGAGGGAGGGAGACAGAGAATGTGATAGAGGGAGGGTAGAAGACAGCAGGAGAGACAGAGATGGAGAGAAGAAACAAAGCGAGGGAAAGGAAGAGTTCTGGAGACAAGTACATAGAAACAGATAGAGACAGAAAAAGGAAGAACAAGATGGAGACAGATACAGATAGAGACAGAGAGAGGGAACAGAGGCAGTGATAAACTGAAAAAGGATAAAGTAATAGAGACAGAGATGAGAGAGATAGACAGGCCGTCGAGCATGGAGAGGGACAAGTGACAGGAGAAATACAGTGAGAGATTAACAGCAACACAAACCAAGAGATAAATAGAATGGAAGACATAGAGAGAGAAAGAGATAGACACAGGGCAACAGGGAGAGAGAGCGAGAGGGGGAGAGGAGCGAGGTCAGTGAGCGAGGTCAGTGAGCGCGGTCAGTGAGTGGGGTCAGTGAGTGGGGTCAGTGAGAGGGGTCAGTGAGTGGGGTCAGTGAGTGGGGTCAGTGAGAGGGGTCAGTGAGAGGGGTCAGTGAGAGGGGTCAGTGGGTGGGGTCAGTGAGTGGGGTCAGTGAGTGGGGGCAGTGAGTGGGGTCAGTGAGTGCGGTATGTAAGTGGGGTCAGTGAGTGGGGTCAGTGAGTGGGGTCAGTGAGCGGGGTCAGTGAGTGGGGTCAGTGAGTCAGATTATTGATGAAGTGACATGTCTCACTCTGAGTCCTTTCTCGCTCACCTTCCCCTCTCTGTAGTTCCATGTTATTTTAATTTAACTGGACTCTGCCCTGTTCCCCCTCATCACTTTGACAGAGCGGAGACTCATGCCAGGAGAGTAGACCTGGGCCATTCTCACAGCCTAACCCTGTCAGTGAATGGTGAAAGGCCTGGGCAGGATGAACACTTACTGTGAGACAATTCCAGCCAAGACATTGTCATTTAGTGCAGCCGCATCTGACTCGGGGACCCAGAACAGCACCAACAGGAACAAGCAGAGAGTCCGCATCGTGGGATCTTCCTGCCCACTCCAAATCCTGAAAGAGGGAACAAAGGGAGGAGGTCATCAATGGGACAGAATTTCTAATCGAAGACCCAGTCAGTGTGAGAGAGACAGAGCGAGAGAGAGAGAGGGTGACAAAGATAGAGAGCGATAGATAGAGAGCAACTGAGAGAGACGGAGAGAGAGATAGATAGAGAGCAAGTGATAGAAATTTAGAGAGACAGACAGAGAGAGAGAGAAAGATAAAGAGCAAGTGAGAAAGACAGAGAGAGAGAGATGGAGAGAGAGCAAGAGAGACAGAGAGCAAGTGATAGAAACTTAGAGAAAGACAGAGAGAGAGAGAGTGACAAAGATAGAGAGAGAAAGATAGAAAGATAGAGGGAGAGAGAGGCAAAGAGAGAGAGATAGCAAGCGCGACAGAGACAGAGAAAGACATCGACAGACAGAAAGAGAGCGACAGAGAGCGACAGAGAGAGAGCAAGTGATATAAACTGAGAGAGAGAGAGAGAGAGAGAGAGACGGACAGAGAGAAAGATGGATAGAGCAAGAGACGGAAAGAGAGAGAGAGAGGAAGAGAGAGAGACAGACAAAAGTGACAGTGACCGATTCTTTCCAGAGCTGCCTTTTTAAGATAAATGTTTATTACCTCCCGCCTCTGCTGGGAAAGAGGGATTTTCTACACTGTAGTGACCGGCAATGACTACTTCACACCTTCTTTATTTCTGTAGAACCCATTCAATTCTGGAATGTTTTATAGAGATAGGGAGAGTTGCAGGGCCTGGAAGAGGTTACCAAGGTAGGGAGTGTTGAAGTTGCTGGAGGATATACAGAGATAGGGAGAGTTGCAGTTGCTGGAGGAGGTTACAGAGAGAGTGATGGTTGTCGGGGCTGGAGGAGGTTACAGAGATAGGGTGGGTTGCAGGGGCTGGAGGCGATTACAGAGAGAGTGATGGTTGCAGGGACTGGAGGAGGTTACAGAGATAGGGTGGGATGTAGGGGCTGGAGGCGATTACAGAGAGAGTGATGGTTGTAGGCACTGGAGGAGGTTACAGAGATACGGTGGGATGCAGGGGCTGGAGGCGATGACAGAGAGAGTGATGGTTGTCGGCACTGGAGGAGGTTACAGAGATAGGGAGGGTTGTAGGGACTGGAGGAGGTTACAGAGATAGGGAGGGTTGTAGGGACTGGAGAAGGTTACAGAGATAGGGAGGATTGTAGGGGCTGGAGGAGGTTCCAGAGACAGGAAAGCTTGTCGGCGCTAGAGGAGATTACAGAGGCAGGAAGGGTTGCAGGGGCTGGAGGAAGTTACAGAGAATGGGAGGATTGAAGGGGCTGGAGGAGATTGCTGCACAGTTAGTACAGAGGCAGCGATTCTCTGTCAAAGAGTCGAAACTGAGGGAGTGCCGCACTGTCGGAGGGTCAGTAATGAGGGAGTGCCGCACTGTCGGAGGGTCAGTACTGAGGGAGTGCCGCACTGTCGGAGGGTCAGTACTGATGGAATGCTGCACTGTCAGAGGGTCAGTACTGAGGGAGTGCGGCACTGTCGGAGGGTCAGTACTGAGGCAGCGCCGCACTGTCGGAGGGTCAGTACTGAGGGAGCACCACACTACCAAAGGGTCAGTACTGAGGGAGTGCTGCACTGTCGGAGGGTCAGTACTGAGGCAGCGCCGCACTTTTGGAGGGTCAGTACTGAGGGAGCGCCTCACTGTCGGAGGGTCAGGGCTGAGGCAATGCCGCACCATTGGAAGGTCAGTACTGAGGGAGCACTGCGCTGTTGGAGGTTCAGTACTGAGGGAGAGCCGCACTGTTGGAGGGTCAGTACTGGGGGAGTGCTGCACTGTTGGAGGGTCAGTACTGAGGGAGTGCTGCACTATTGGAGGGTCAGTACTGAGGGAGTGCTGCACTGTTGGAGGGTCAGTACTGAGGGAGTGCTGCACTGTTGGAGGGTCAGTACTGAGGGAGTGCCTCACTTTTGGAGGGTCAGTACTGAGGGAGTGCTGCACTGTTGGAGGGTCAGTACTGAGGGAGTGCTGCACTTTCGGAGGGTCAGTACTGAGAGAGTGCTGCTCCATGCCAGGGTTACCCGCATCCCAAGAATACATTTTACTATTCTCTACATGTCCTTATACAATGTCATCTACGATCAGCTGGCACCATGAAATATTTCACCCATTTTCTCTGTGATTATAATTTATACTTTACCTTCGATCAGTCTCTGCTGCTTCGAACACCAACAGTTGGCAGTCCAATGTTCACAATGTACGTCTGACAGGATGACAAACACACTGTGATTTAAGTTCAACTCCTGTTGAATTAACCGCTGCCAAAATAAACCTGAGCAGATCCACCAGACGCTTTCTAAATCACAAGTGGGCTGTGATGAAAAGGGGTCAAGGATCTACCACAATTCTGGGAAACTCTGACTAAACCCCATGTGGAGTTAACACATTCAGTTCTGCACACCAAAGCTCAGAAAGCATCGTCCTTGGAGGGGTTGCTGTTTAGGTTCACTACAATGATACCTGAGCAGAAGTAGTTCAATGATCAGGACATTTTGGAGAAACTAGACTGGCATTCCCTTCAGTATAAAACAATAAAGTGTCATCTAATTTATTTCAGCAGATATGGAGAAACTATTGGCTCTCGTGCCGTTTACAGATCATATAAGGTTAAGCTCAACATTTGAGCACGGCCATTCAGCAATGATGTCAGGAATGGCTCTGTCACTGAACCCCCTCACTGTCCATACACAGAGCAGAGGGAGGAGTGTGAGAAGGAGGGGGAATGGAAAAGCGGAGGGTAGTAGAGAAAGGGAGAACAGGATGGGCAGGGGAACACAGAATCCATTAAATAGCTGCAGGAGCAGGCCATTCAGCCCCTCGAGCCTGCTTCACCATTCAATAGGATCACAGCTACTCCTCAACCTCGACTCTACCTTCTTACCCAATCCTCATATCCCTGGATTCTCTCTGAATCCAAAAATCTATCAATCTCGGTCTTCACTTTCCTCAACGAGTGAGCATCCACAGTTCTCATTGGTAGAGAATTCCAAAGATTCACAACCCACTGAGTGAAGACATTTCTACTCATCTCATTCCCAAATGGCCAACCCCTTATCCTGAAATTGTGACTCTCTATCCCAGGGGAAAGGTACTCTTAGCATCCACCACACCCTAACAATTGTCTATGTTTCAAAGAGATATCCTCGCATTGTTTTAAACTATGGGGAACATAAACCCAGACCTCTCAACCACTGCTCATAAAATAATCCCGAAATCCCAGGAATCATCCGAGTGAACCTTCATTGAACTCACTCAAATGTATGTATAGCATTCCTCAAATAAGGAGACCAAAACTGTACACAGTACTCCCGGAACCTGTACAACTGCAGTGTGGGAAGAATGATGCTCCGATAGTGAAGCTCTCCCTCAGCACTGCTTCCCAAGAGTACATCACCCTCTCCTTACTGCACCTCCGATGGTGCTGTAATCTCCCAGTAGGGCCCCGCTCCAGTTTAATATAGCGCCCCTTTATTTTTTCTTTAGCTGGGGTTCGTTGCTGCAACCAGCAGGCAGCACCTCCAATCAAGCAACAACCAACCCCGCTTTCTCTTCTTTTTTTATGGGAACAGCGGAGAGGGAGCTTTATTCTGTATCTAACTCCGTTTGTTTTTAAAGGAAGCCTTTATACCCCAGGCCCCTTTTATATATTATTTGTCGAGGGGGCCTTTATTCTCCAGGCCCCCTTAGAGTGCCCCTCACAACACAGTGTTCATTCAGTATTGTCTCTCCGAGAGTGATGTGTCTCTATGTATGGCCCCTGAACAGTTAACAAGGCCTGAGTTAATTGGTGACAGCAAACAAGAAGGGGTAAAAGGGTCAATTGTATTTTGCTGACAGCACTGAGGTTTTATTTACCTGGTGTCTGATTGGTTCAATGAGAGGCGTTTACATGTGGTGCAAATAAACTTTGGAAAGTCGTTGGAAAAGTGCCAACATATTAAAGTGAAGCGCTCCCTCAGTACAGATACACAAAAACAGACACAAACATGCAGATATACACACACACAGAGACACACCAACAAACATGCAGACAATATCTCAGAGGGGTGTTGGGCTGGAGGTGGTTCAGAGCCAGTGAAGGCCGAAGCCAATGAGGGATTTGAGTCTGAGGTTGAGAAATCTACACCCGAGCCAGCAGTGGACTGGGAGCTGCAGGGTGACCGTTTTTTGGGACAATAAGAGACGCTTAGAATAAAACTCAGAAACAAAATGTAGAGACACTGGCGAAGATGCAAGGAATGCCCTCCTTCTGTATTGGAAAGCTTTCTATCTTTCTATTAATGATTAACAAGGATGATACTGGAACTGAAAGGTTGTAATTATCAGAAGAGAATATCAGTAAAAAGATACAGGTTTTAACCACTATCAGAGTGTCTTCTTTCCCTGGGATGAGGAAAATGTTTATCAGGAACACAATAAACAGGAGGAGGCCATTCAGCCCCTCTGGATCCAACACACCCACACATTTCTCCTATCCTCCATACAAATGTTCCCTGCACCCTCCCATCGAGGTAAAGCTGAAACGAGCTGTCCGTTTTCGAATGTGGGGAGGCGGGGGTGTGGGGGGGTGGAGGGTGGGGTCTTGTTTTTACATATAGTGAGGGGGGAAAGGATGTAGGAGGGAACTGCAGGACGACATTCCTAAGAAAAGACAGGTTACAGTGACAGTGAGAGATTAGAGATATAGGCACTGGAGAAAGGGGCAAAGGACGATTAATCACGATGTCACCAGAACTGAGATTCACTGCAACTATTCACTATCAGGAAGCAATGACAATAAGCTGGGTTTTTATGCACTGAACCTGTGTTTACCTTCTCCACAGGGACAGCAGAGGAAGTGGGACCGGAGGGCTGTAGGACCATGTAACAGACAATGGCTTTGAGAAGGATTTAGTGAGAAAACTGAAAGAGCAGGAGACCACGCCGATCCAGCTTGATACACATCAACAGGACAAGGACACCCACTTAATTAGAGTGAGAAAGAGAGTGTGTGTGTGTGACAGAGAGAGAGATGTAGTGAGAGAGTGGAAAGAGAGAGGAAAAATGACAGACAGAGTTAAAGAGACTGAGACAGAAAGGTAGACAGAGATAGAGGCAAAGACAGCGAGACAGCAAGAGACACATAATTACAGAGAGAGAGAGAGAGAGAGAGTGGGACACTGAGGAGAGACTGAGACAAAGAGACTGAGATAGATAGGGAGACAGTGCTCGAGAGAGAGAGATGGAGTGATAGAGAAAGAGAGTGAAGGTAGACTGAGAGACAAAGAGAGAGAGAGAAAGACATTAGCAACAAATTTGATTGTGATTTGTTGACCTGGGGAATGGGCGTCTCCAACATTCTATCACTTCCTAATGCTCTTCATGTTCCTCCCAATGATTTGCAAAGAGTGAATTTGGACCCTCACAAGACTTTAACCTCCTGCTCTCACTCCTGTGTTTAGTAAGAGAACAAGTTGTAGTGAAAGATGTATCAGTTACTGGGTCTGATAATCCTGTTTCATTGTAAGTGAGTGTGAAATACAAAGATATCATTAATAACTTTCCTTTCCTCTCTCTGTCTCCCTTTCATTCCAAGAAGTTCCCTATTTAATGATCTCCTCCTCTCTCCATCTCTCTCCCAGATGTGAACTCACAGACAATCCACCAGATTCGTGCCGCTGTCTCCAGATTGCGTGGAGAAGCAGTGGAACTGAGGTGCACCGTGCAGGGCACCAGTACTGATAGAATGTGCTGGTACAGACAATACCTGGGGAAGGAGCCGCTGTTGATGTTTTATTCCAATACTGCTAACTATGTGGATCCAGAGGGGACGGTGGACGGTTTCACCGCCGGGAGACCGAGGAATTCCGAGTTCAACCAGGAGTCCTCCAGCCTGTGGGAGAATCACTCGGTCGTGTATTTCTGTGCCTGGAGAGATCACAGTGACTCAGAGAGATGGAGCAGTTCATCGAAAACACCAAAGGCAGCAGGAAGAATCTGTGGAGGATAAAACTGCTCGGAGCCTCGAACTTGTTTCGTTTTGCAGAGCGAAAGTGTTTATGATAACACGAAGAGATGGGTTAGAGTGGGAGTGAGAGATTAGATATACAGATAGTGGAGAATGTGTAAAGAACAATTAACAAGGATAACACCAGATCTGAGGTTGTAACTATCAGGAAGAATTAACTATAAAACGACTTGAGTTTTACTGCACTGACACTGAGTTTTCTTCCTCTATATGATTAACAGAGGGTGCTCTCGGACCATGAATATGCAATGGTCTGTAAAACATTTAATAGGAAAACAGAAAGAGGCAGAGGTCATACAACCCTCAAGCTTCATACACATGGACAGGAGAAGGACATTCATCACATTAGAGAGGGATATACACACACACAGTGAGAGAGACAAAGAGAGGGAGACCGAATGTGTGAGAGAGGGAGAGAACAAGATTGAGAGGAAAACTGACAGAGACAGAGAGACAGAGACAGAGAGAGAAAAGAGAGAAGAGGACAGAGAGGAGGACAGAAAGGAGGACAGAGGGTGACATAGAGGAGGTCAGAGAGGGTGGCAGAGAGGAGGAGGGAGACGAGGATCAAGAAAGGTCGAGAGAGCGACAGAGAAAACAAGAAAGACCGAGAGACCGAGTGAGAGAAAAAAAAGGAAACATGGATCAAGAGACTGAGACAGATTGGGAGAAAGACAGACAGACAGACAGACAGACAGACACACACACACACACACACACACACACAGAAAGAGAGAGGGACAGAAAGACAGAGAGCAGTAAAACAGACAGGGACAGTGAACTAAAGACAGAGCGAGTGAAAAACACACACACACACACATGCACAGCTTTGTATCCGTGCCCATTCATCTTCCAGCTCATTGAATCAGAATATCCCGTGATCTCAGGATAGTAACTGTCAGGAAAGAATAACAATAAAAGGACTGGGGCTGTTATAGACTGACACTGTGTATATGTTCACCACAGGGACAGCTGAGGACGCTCGAGGACCATGTGATGCACAATGGCATTGAGAAGGAGTTCATAGGAAAACTGAAACAGTGAGAGATCATACAGTCCTCCAGGTTGATATGCATGACCAGGAGAAGGACACCCACCTCCTTCGAGAGAGAGACACACAGCGAGAGAGACAAAGAGAGAAAGGGACCTTGTGTGTTTGTATCTGTGAGAGAGAGATCGAGATAAAGAGACTGAGACATACAGGGAGGCAGAGAATGAGAGACAGAGACAGAGAGAAAAACACAGCACAAGTTAGAGAAAGGGAGAGAGAGAGAGAGAAAGTGGAACATTGACAACCAACTCGATTCTCATTTGTTGATCTTGAAAATAAGTGTCACCATCTCTGCATCACTTCCTAATGCTCTCCCCGTTCCTCCCAATGATTTGTAAAGAGTGGGTTGGTTCTTGACAACACTCATGAATCCTGCTTTCTCCCCTTTGCTGATTCAGAGGGCAGCTTAAAGTAAAAGATGTATCTGTTACTGACTCTGATCACCCTGTTTCACCGTAAGGGATTTTATTGAAACAATAAGTCCACTTAACATTTCTTTTGGTTATGCTTTTATTTATTTATCTCTCTCTTTCTCTCTCCCCACTGGACTGAATGTTACTGTTTACTGATCTCCTCCTCTCCCTGTCTCTTTCCCAGATGTGAACTCACAGACTATCCGCCAGACTCCCACCACTGTCTCCAAAATTCCTGGGGAGCAGGTGAAGCTGAAATGCACCGTGCTGGGCAGCAGCACCAGTAACCCTAACATGTTCTGGTACTGACAATACCCGGGGAAGGAACCGCAGTTTATGTTTTACTCCACGGGTGCCAATATCGTATCTCCAGAGGAGGCGGTGGATGGTTTCACCACCGAGAGACCGAGTAACTCCGAGTTCAACCTGGAGACCTCCAGCCTGCGGGAGGATCACTCGGCCGTGTATTTCTGTGCCTGGATTCTTCACAGTGACTCAGAGAGATGGAGCAGTTCAACAAAAACCCCAAAGGCAGCAGGAAACACCTGTGGGAGATAAAATTGCACGGTGTTCCCGCTTTTTTTTTGTGCAGGGCGATTGTGTTTGTGACGATAAGAAGACAAATGAGACTAAAAGTGAGATAATAAATGTACAGGCACTGACGAAGTGACAATGAACGGACTCACCTGTGCGGTAAAACTTTCTATCTCTCTCTGAATGATTAACAAGGATAACACCAGATCTGAGGTTGTAACGATCAGGAAAGATTAACAATAAAACGACTTGAGTTTTTCTGCACTGACATTGAGTTTTCCTCCTCTATAGGGTTAACAGAGGGTGCTCTAGGACCATGAATACACAATGGACGAGAAAGCATTTAATAGGAAAACAGAAAGAGGCAGAGGTCATACAGTGGTCGAGCTTCATCCACGTGGACAGGAGAAAGACATTCATCACCTTAGAGACGGATATACACACAGATAGCGGGAGAGACAAAGATAGAGAGAGAGCGAGTGTGAGAGAAAGGGTGAGAACGAGATTGAGAGGAAAACTGACAGAGATAAAGAGACTGAGACAGAGAGACTGAGAGTGAGAGAGACTGAGAGATAGAGACTCAGAGGGAGAGAGTGTCTGACAGAGAGAGAGACAGAGAGAGAGAGAGAGACTGAGACAGAGAGACAGAGAGAGAGACTGAGAGTGAGAGACTGAGACAGAGAGAGACTGAAACAGAGAGACCGAGAGAGAGAGACTGAGAGCGAGAGAGACTGAGAGATAGAGACTGAGAGGGAGTGAGAGTCTGACTGAGAGACAGAGAGAGACAGAGAGAGAGAGAGACTGAGAGTGAGAGACTGACACAAAGAGACTGAGAGAGAGAGAGGCTGAGAGAGAGAGACTGAGACTGAGACAGAGAGAGACTGAGACAGAGAGACTGAGAGAGAGAGACTGAGACAGAGAGAGACTGAGACAGAGACTGAGAGAGAGAGACTGAGAGAGAGAGAGACTGAGAGGGAGAGAGTGTCTGACAGAGAGAGAGACAGAGAGAGAGACTGAGACTGAGACAGAGAGACTGAGACAAAGAGACTGAGAGTGAGAGACTGAGACAGAGAGAGACTGAAACAGAGAGACCGAGAGAGAGAGACTGAGAGCGAGAGAGACTGAGAGATAGAGACTGAGAGGGAGTGAGAGTCTGACTGAGAGACAGAGAGAGACAGAGAGAGAGAGAGACTGAGAGTGAGAGACTGACACAAAGAGACTGAGAGAGAGAGAGGCTGAGAGAGAGAGACTGAGACTGAGACAGAGAGAGACTGAGACAGAGAGACTGAGAGAGAGAGACTGAGACAGAGAGAGACTGAGACAGAGAGACTGAGAGAGAGAGACTGAGAGAGAGAGAGACTGAGAGAGAGAGGCTGAGAGAGAGAGAGACTGAGACAAAGAGCATGACAAAGAGAATGAGACAAAGAGACTGAGAGAGAGATACTGAGAGAGAGAGACTGAGACAAAGAGACTGAGAAAAAGAAACTGTGCAAGAGAGCCTGGGACAAAGAGACTGAGACAGAGAGTCTGAGAGAAGGAGAATGGGAGACTGAAAGAGAGAGACTGAGACAGAGACTCTGAGAAAAGGAGAGAGGGAGACTGAAAGAGAGAGACTGAGACAGAGAGGCTGAGAGAGAGAGAGACTGAGACAAAGAGTCAGAGATGGAGAGGCTGACATAAAGAGATTGAGACAGAGAGATTGAGACGAAGAGACTGTGAGATAGAGACTGAGAGAGAGACTTGAGAGAGAGAGAGAGAGAGAGAGACTGAGACAAAGAGACTGAGAAAAAGAAACTGTGCAAGAGAGCCTGGGACAAAGAGACTGAGACAGAGAGTCTGAGAGAAGGAGAATGGGAGACTGAAAGAGAGAGACTGAGACAGAGACTCTGAGAAAAGGAGAGAGGGAGACTGAAAGAGAGAGACTGAGTCAGAGAGACTGAGTGAGAGAGAGACTGAGACAAAGAGTCAGAGATGGAGAGTCTGACACAAAGAGATTGAGACAGAGAGATTGAGACGAAGAGACTGTGAGAGAGAGACTGAGAGAGAGACTGAGAGAGAGACTTGAGAGAGAGAGAGAGAGACTGAGAGAGACTGAGACAAAGAGACTGAGAGAGAGATACTGAGAGAGAGAGAGGGAGACTGAGACAAAAAGACTGAGTCAAAGAGACTGTGAGAGAGAGACTATGAGAGAGAGACTGAGACAGAGACTCTGAGACAGAGAGACTCAGACAAAGAGACTGAGACAGAGAGTCTGAGAGAGGGAGAGTCTGCGAGAGGGAGACTGAGAGAGAGATAATGAGAGAGAGAGAGAGACTGAGAGAGAGACTGAGACAAAGAGACTGAGACAGAGAGACTGAGAAAGAGAGAGACTGAAACAAAGAGTCAGAGACAGAGAGGTTGACACAAAGAGATTGAGAGAGAGAGATTGAGACAAAGAGACTGTGAGAGAGAGACAGAGAGAGAGAGAGACTGAGAGAGAGAGAGAGAGAGACTGAGAGAGAGAGAGACTGAGAGAGAGAGGCATAGAGAGAGAGAGAGACAGACAGTGAGAGAGAGAGAGAGAGAGAGAGAGAGAGAGAGAAAGTGGGACATTGACACCCAACTCGATTCTCATTTGTTGATGTGGGAAATGAATGTCACCATCTCTGCATCACTTCCTAATGCTCTCCCTGTTCCTCCCAATGATTTGTAAAGAGTGGGTTGGTTGTTGACAACACTAATCACTCCTGCTCCCTCCCCTTTACTGATTCAGAGGGCAATTTCAAGTAAAAGATGTATCTGTTACTGACTCTGATCACTCTGATTCACCGTAAGGGACTTTATTGAAACAATAATTCTACTTCACATTTCTGGAGGTTATGTTTTTATTTATTTCTCTCTCTCTTTCTCTCTTTCTCTCTCCCCCACTGACTGAATGTTCCTGTTTATTGATCTCCTCCTCTCCCTGTCTCTTTCCCAGATGTGAACTCACAGACTATCCACCAGACTCCCGCCGCTGTCTCCAAATATTCTGGGGAGAAGGTGAAGCTGAAATGCACTGTGCAGGGCAGCAGTAACCCTGAGATGTTCTGGTACAGACAATACCCGGGGAAGGAGACTAGTTTATGTTTTATTCCACGGATACTAATCACATAAATCCGGAGGAGGCGTTGGAGGGTTTCACCGCCGAGAGACCGAGCAACTCCGACTTCAACCTGGAGTCCTCCAGCCTCCGGGAGGATCACTGGGCCATGTATTTCTGTGCCTGGAGTCTTCACAGTGACTCAGAGAGATGGAGCAGTTCATCAACAACACCAAAGGCAGCAGGAAACACCTGTGGAGGATAAAACTGCTCGGAGCCTCTAACTTCTTTCGTTTTGCAGAGAGAAAGTGTTTATGATAACAAGAAGAGATGGGTTTGAGTGGTAGTGAGAGATTAGATATACAGGTAATGGAGAATGCGCAAAGAACAATTAACAAGAATAACACCAAAGAACAAAAAGAACAAAGATAATTACAGCACAGGAACAGGCCCTTCGGCCCTCCAAGCCTGCGCCGATCCAGATCCTCTCTCTAAACATGTCGCCTATTTTCTAAGGTTCTGTATCTCTTTTCTTCCTGCCCATTCATGTATCTGTCTAGATACATCTTAAAAGACTCCATCGTGCCCGCATCTACCACCTCCGCTGGCAATGCGTTCCAGGTGCCCACCACCCTCTGCGTAAAGAACTTTCCACGCATATCCCCCCTAAACGTTTCCCCTTTCACTTTGAACTCGTGTCCTCTAGTAATTGAAACCCCCACTCTGGGAAAAAGCCTCTTGCTATCCACCCTGTCTATACCTCTCATGATTTTGTACACCTCAATCAGGTCCCCCCTCAACCTCCGTCTTTCTAATGAAAATAATCCTAATCTGCTCAACCTCTCTTCATAGCTAGCGCCCTCCATACCAGGCAACATCCTGGTGAACCTCCTCTGCACCCTTTCCAAAGCATCCACATCCTTTTGATAATGTGGCGACCAGAACTGTACGCAGTATTCCAAATGTGGCCGAACCAAAGTCCTATACAACTGTAACATGACCTGCCAACTCTTGTACTCAATGCCCCGTCCGATGAAGGAAAGCATGCCGTATGCCTTCTTGACCACTCTATTTACCTGCGTTGCCACCTTCAGGGAACAGTGGACCTGAACACCCAAATCTCTCTGGACATCAATTTTCCCCAGGACTTTTCCATTTACTGTATAGTTCACTCTTGAATTGGATCTTCCAAAATGCATCACCTCGCATTTGCCCTGATTGAACTCCATCTGCCATTTCTCTGCCCAAGCCTCCAATCTATCTATATTCTGCTGTATTCTCTGACAGTCCCCTTCACTATCTGCTACTCCACCAATCTTAGTGTCGTCTGCAAATTTTCTAATCAGTCCACCTATACTTTCCTCCAAATCATTAATGTATATCACAAACAACAGTGGTCCCAGCACGGATCCCTGTGGAACACCACTGGTCACACGTCTCCATTTTGAGAAACTCCCTTCTACTGCTACTCTCTGTCTCCTGTTGCCCAGCCAGTTCTTTATCCATCTAGCTAGTACACCTTGGACCCCAAGCGCCTTCACTTTCTCCATCAGCCTGCCATGGGGAACCTTATCAAACGCCTTACTGAAGTCCATGTATATGACATCGACAGCCCTTCCCTCATCAATCAACTTTGTCACTTCCTCAAAGAATTCTATTAAGTTGGTAAGACATGACCTTCCCTGCACAAAACCATGTTGCCTATCACTGATGAGCCCATTTTCTTCCAAATGGGAATAGATCCTATCCCTCAGTATCTTCTCCAGCAGCTTCCCTACCACTGACGTCAGGCTCACCGGTCTATAATTACCTGGATTATCCCTGCTACCCTTCTTAAACAAGGGGACAACATTAGCAATTCTCCAGTCCTCCGGGACCTCACCCGTGTTTAAGGATGCTGCAAAGATATCTGTTAAGGCCCCAGCTATTTCCTCTCTCGCTTCCCTCAGTAACCTGGGATAGATCCCATCCGGACCTGGGGACTTGTCCACCTTAATGCCCTTTAGAATACCCAACACTTCCTCCCTCCTTATGCCGACTTGACCTAGAGTAATCAAACATCTGTTCCTAACCTCAACATCCGTCATGTCCCTCTCCTCGGTGAATACCGATGCAAAGTACTCGTTTAGAATCTCACCCATTTTCTCTGAGTCCAAGCATAACATTCCTCCTTTGTCCTTTAGTGGGCCAATCCTTTCTCTAGTTACCCTCTTTCTCCTTATATATGAATAAAAGGCTTTGGGATTTTCCTTAACCCTGTTTGCTAAAGATATTTCATGACCCCTTTTAGCCCTCTTAATTCCTCGTTTCAGATTGGTCCTACATTCCCGATATTCTTTCAAAGCTTCGTCTTTCATCAGCCGCCTAGACCTTATGTATGCTTCCTTTTCCCTCTTAGCTAGTCTCACAATTTCACCTGTCATCCATGGTTCCCTAATCTTGCCATTTCTATCCCTCATTTTCACAGGAACATGTCTCTCCTGCACGCTAATCAACCTCTCTTTAAAAGCCTCCCACATATCACATGTGGATTTACCTTCAAACAGCTGCTCCCAATCTACATTTCCCAGCTCCTGCCGAATTTTGGTGTAGTTGGCCTTCCCCCAATTTAGCACTCTCCCTTTTGGACCACTCTCGTCTTTGTCCATGAGTATTTTAAAGCTTACGGAATTGTGATCACTATTCCCAAAGTAGTCCCCTACTGAAACTTCAACCACCTGGCCGGGCTCATTCCCCAACACCAGGTCCAGTATGGCCCCTTCCCGAGTTGGACTATTTACATACTGCTCCAGAAAACCCTCCTGGATGCTCCTTACAAATTCTGCTCCATCTAGACCTCTAACACTAAGTGAATCCCAGTCAATGTTGGGAAAATTAAAATCTCCTATCACCACCACCCTGTTGCTCCTACATCTTTCCATAATCTGTTTACATATTTGTACCTCTATCTCACGCTCGCTGTTGGGAGGCCTGTAGTACAGCCCCAACATTGTTACCGCACCCTTCCTATTTCTGAGTTCTGTCCATATTGCCTCACTGCTCGAGTCCTCCATAGTGCCCTCCTTCAGCACAGCTGTGATATCCTCTTTGACCAGTAATGCAACTCCTCCACCCCTTTTACCTCCCTCTCTATCCTGCCTGAAGCATCGATATCCTGGGATATTTAGTTGCCAATCATGCCCTTCCCTCAACCAGGTCTCAGTAATAGCAATAACATCATACTCCCAGGTACTAATCCAAGCCCTAAGTTCATCTGCCTTACCTACTACACTTCTTGCATTAAACCAGATCTGAGGTTGTAACTATCAGGAAGAATTAACTATAAAACGACTGAGTTTTACTGCACTGACACTGAGTTTTCTTCCTCTATATTGTTAACGGAGGGTGCTCCAGGACCATGAATACACAATGGCCTGCAAAACATTTAATAGGAAAACAGAAAGAGGCAGAGGTCATCCAGCCCTCCAGCTTCAGACACATGGACAGGAGAAGGACATTCATCACCTTAGAGAGGGATATACACACACACAGTGAGAGAGACAAAGAGAGGGAGACCGAGTGTGAGAGAGGGTCAGAACGAGATTTAGAGGAAAACTGACAGAGACAACAGACTGAAAAAGAGAGACTGAGACAGAGAGACTGAGACAGAGAGACTGAGACAGAGAGGGGAACAGAGAGACTGAGACAGAGAGACTGAGAGAAAAAGTCTGAGAGAAAGAGAGAATGATACTGAGAGAATGAGACCAAGAAACTGAAACAGAGAAGAGGACAGAGAGGGAGACAGAGACGGTGACAGAGAGGAGGACAGAGAAAGGGACCAAGAAAGGTTGAGAGAGAGTGAGAGCGATAGAAAGAGAGAACAAAGATCCAGAGAACTGAGAGAGAAAACAAGAAAGACCGAGCGACAGAGACTGAGAAAAAAAAAAGAAAACACAGATGAAGAGACTGAGACATATTGGCAGACAGACAGACAGACACACACACACACACACACACACACACACACACACAAAGAAAGAGAGAGGGACAGAAAGACAAAGAGCAGTAAAACAGAGAGGGGCAGTGAACTAAAGACAGAGCGAGTGAAAAACACACACACACACATGCACAGCTTTGTATTCGTGCCCATTCATCTTCCAGCTCATTGAATTAGAATATCCGTGATCTCAGGATAGTAACTGTCAGCGAAGAATAACAATGAAAGGAGTGGGGCAGTTATAGACTGACACTGTGTATATTTTCACTATGGGGACAGCTGAGGACGCTCGAGGACCATGTGATGCACAATGGCTTTGAGAAAGAGTTAATAGGAAAACTGAAATAGTGGGAGATCATACAGTCCTCCAGGTTGATATACATGACCAAGAGAAGGACACCCACCTCCTTAGAGAGAAAGAGAGATAGAGGGAGAGACAAAGAGAGAGACTGAGAGAGAGAGAGACCTAGTGTGTGTGCGAGAGAGAGAGACTGAGATAAAGAGACTGAAACCTATAGGGAGGTAGAGAATGTGAGACAGAGACAGAGCGAAAGAAAAAAACAGCGCAGGTAAGAGACAGGGAGAGAGAGAGAGAGAGAGAGAGAGAGAGAAAGTGGGACATTGGCAACCAACTCGATTCTCATTTGTTGATGAGTTGATCACTTCCTAATGCTCTCCCTGTTCCTCCCAATGATTTGTAAAGAGTGGGTTGGTTATTAACAACACTCATCACGCCTGCTCTCTCCCCTTTGCAGATTCAGAGGGCAGCTTAAAGGAAAAGATGTATCTGTTACTGACTCTGATCACCCTGTTTCACCGTAAGGAATTTTATTGAAACAATAATTCCGCTAAACATTTCTTTAGGATATGTTTTTATTTATTTCGTTCTCTCCTTCTCTCTCTTTCTCTCTCCCTACTGGACTGATTTTCTCTCTCTCTCCTCTTTCTCCCCACTGGACTGAAGTTGTCTGTTTACTGATCTCCTCCTCTCCCTGTCTCTTTCCGAGATGTGAACTCACAGACTATAAACCAGACTCCCGCCACTGTTGCCAACTTTTCTGGGGAGCAGGTGAAGCTGAAATGCACCGTGGATGGTACCAGTAACCCTTACATGTACTGGTACAGACAATACTCGGGGAAGGAGCCGCAGCTGATGTTTTACTCCCTAACTGCACAAAGGGTGAACTCAGAACGTTAGGTGGAGAGTTTCACTGCTGAGAGACCGAGTAACTCCAAGTTCAACCTGGAGTCCTCCAGCCTGTAGGAGAATCACTCGGCCTTGTATGTCTGTGCCTGGAGTCTTCACAGTGACTCAGAGAGATGGAGCAGTTCAACAAAAACCCCAAAGGCAGCAGGAAGCACCTGTGGAGGATAATATCGTTCGGTGCCTCGACCTCCTGTTCCCTTATGCAGAGTGAAAGTGTTTGTTACAATAAAAAGAGTTGAGTTATGGTTGTAGTGACACACTAGATTTACAGGTACTGCCGAGGGTGCAATGAACGATTAATAAAGATGTCACGAGATCTCAGAATGTAACTATCAGGAATCAATGACAATAATCTGGGTTTTTATGCACTGACCCTGTGTTTACCTTCTCCACAGGGACAGCAGAGGGGGATCCAGGACCATGGAACGGACAATGGCTTTGAGAAGGATTCAGTGAGAAAACTGAAAGAGCAGGAGATCCATGTAGATCCAGCTTGATACACATCAACAGGACAAGGACACCTACTTCGATAGAGAGAGAAAGAGCGTGTGACAGAGAGATCTGGTGAGAGAGAGAGAAAACGACAGATAGAGTTAAAGAGACTGAGATAGAGAGGGAGACAGAAATCGAGGCAAAGACAGCGAGACAGCAAGAGAGAGAGAGAGAGTGCGACACTGAGAGAGAGAAGGAGAGAAAGAGAGACTGAGACAAAGAGCCTGCGACATCTAGGGAGATAGATCTAGAGAGAGACAGAGACAGGGAAAGAACTAAAGAGAAAGCAAGAGTAAGAGAAAGGGAGAGTCAGAAAGAAGGAGAGAGTGGGAGACAGAACCCTGGATACACGATGAGAGAGAGAGAAAGACAGAGAGAGAAAGAGAGTAAAAATAGACTGAGATAGCGAGAGAGAGTAGGAGAGAGTGGAAGACAGAACCCTTGACACATGAGGTGACAGACACAGGAAGAGAGAGCAAAAGAGCTGAAGGTAAAAAGATATACGTATATATATATATATATATGGAGAGAGAGAAGGAGATTGGCAACGAATTCGATTGTTATTTGTTGACCTGGGGAATGGGCGTCTCCAACATTGTATCACTTCCTGACGTTCTTCATGTTGCTCCCAATGATTTGTAAAGAGTGAATTTGGACCCTCACAAGACTCGAAGCTCCTGATCTCACTCCTGTGTCTATTAAGGGAACAGGTCGATGTGAAAGATGCATCAGTTACTGGTTCTGATAATCCTGTTTCATTGTAAGTGAGTGTGAAATACAAAGATTATCGTTAATAACTTTCCTTTACTCTCCCTGTCTCCCTTTCATTCCCAGAAGTTCCCTGTTTACTGATCTCCTCCTCTCTCCATCAGAGTCTGGAACACACTTTAACAGTGACCTGGGAACACAAGGAGAACATTCATCACCTCGAAAACACTCCGCCCTTCAATGAGTTAATGACTTATCAATAACTTTCTGTCGCTCCCTCTCTCCATCCCTCTGTCTCCATTCCTCTCTAACCATCCCTCTGTCTCCATCCCTCTCTCTCCATCCCACTCTCTCCATCTCTCTCGCTCCCTCTCTCTATTCCCCACTCTACCACTGGCTGCAAAGCTGGCGTAAAATGGTAGAATGCGAATTAACATTCCTGTCTTTTACAGGAGCAGTGACTGTCTCTCCATGCAGCTCGCTATTTCTCTACCTGTCTGACTTTCCCTCCAACTCTCTATTTCTCTACCTCTCTCGATATCAATCTATCTCTCTCCCTGGTGATCTATCTCTCTGTCTCTCTATCTATCCAACTCTATCTTTGGGTGATTACACTTTGTATGAACTAATTAAACATGCTGCACCAATATAATGAATGACCATCTTTTCCGGGATTTTCTATACATTGACCAGTAGATGATGTGGTTTGTCATCAATTATCTATCAAAATCTTTTATCATCTTCAATATCTGTATCACATCTACCATTAACCTTCTCTGCTCTCAGGAGAGAAACCCCCAGCTTCTCCAGTCTCTCCACAGTAATTGAGCTCCCTCATCCCTGGTACCAGTCTTGTTAATCTCCCTCTAACCTTCACTACACAGAGGCGAACAACCCCCCAATGAACAGGAACTAACTCAGCTCGGAACCCTTAACCATCTGACCGCTGTTTCACACTGTTGAAAGGCGAGATCCCTCTCCAGATAACTTCATCTCTGGGACACCTGCCTCCTGACAGCGAGTTCAGAAGAGCACAAGTGTCCTTCTTGAATAATGGTACAACATTCGCTATCCTCCAGTCCTCTGAGACCACTCCTGTGGCCAGAGGGGAATTGAAAATTTGTGTCAGAGGCCCTGAAATCTCCTCCCTTGCCTCACATAACAGCCTGGGATATGTCTCATCCGGGCTGCGGTCTTATCCACTTTTAAGACTGCTAAAACAGCTAATACTCCTCCCTTTAAAAGCTAATATGTTCAAGTATATCACAACCCCCCTCCCTGATATCTACACCTACATCATCCTTCTCCATAGTGAACATAGTGAAATATGCCGTTCTTACACGGTCTGGCCTATATGTGCCTCCAGACCAACAGCAATGTTGTTGACTATTAACTGCCCAGCAGGCATTCCCGAAGATGGTTCACCACCACCAACTCAAGGGCAATAAGGGATGGGCACACTCTCCGGGTACAGAGGGTTGTTTCCCTGAATTCTACTCTATCAAATCCCTTTCTGAAATGTGAACACCTCTATTCAATCTCCCCCTATCCCCTTGTGTTGTATCATTCTACAACATTGCTATGTAAATTAATGGGGTGGAGCAGAGTGTCGCAGTAAGTGACTGCCAATCACAATGACAACCGGATGCTGGGTATTTAATTGGATACAATATAGAAACTGCCTGCAAGTGTGTTGTTGAAAACTCCACACGTTCACACATCGAGTTAGTATCGAATGAAGAAATCATGTTGCATGAAGTTCTCTGTCTAATCTTGATGGCTGCATTCTTCCCACGTAAGTCAAAGTCAGAAACTGTGTCGAATAATGTATTGTAATGTCAGCGGTGATTCTGTTCCATAACACTGCTGTGTCAGAGTCTCACTCCAGAACACTTGAGCTCAAAGTCAAAACTAACACCCCAGGTGTCAGGGCTGAGGGAGTGCTGGACTGTTGCAGAGGCAGTACTGAGTGTGTGCTGCACTGTCGCAGAGGCAGTACTGAGGGAGTGCTGCACTGTCGCAGAGGCAGTACTGAGGGAGTGCAGCACTGTCACAGAGGCAGTACTGAGGGAGTGCTGCACTGTTGCAGAGGCAGTACTGAGGGAGTGCCGCACTTTCGCAGAGGCAGTAATGAGGGAGTAACTACATTGGTTGCAAAGCCCTTTCTGATGCCCTGAGGTCCTGAACGGCGATATATTAATGTCAGCCCTCTCTTTCTTGTAATGCAGACCCTGCTCCAATCCATTATTGACTGAAATAATAATCTAATCGATGTTCCATTCCACAGGAATACTCGCCTCCTATGTGGAACAGTCGCCCTCTATCCTATCGATTTCCGCAGGAGAGTCGACAACACTCAGATGCACGCTGAAGAATACTGGCTATCCTGCAATGTACTGGTACAGACAACAACCAGACAGGGCACTGGAAGCTCTGTTCTATTCTGCTGGAACAGGGTCTGTCACCAATTACACATCCGAGTCATTTAAGGCAGACAGAGCCAGCAATACACTGTTTACTTTGGCACTGAGAGACGCCGCTCCATCTCACACCGCTGTCTATTTCTGCGCTTGTAGTATCGCACAGTGTTTGAGAAAGCGGATCAGCAGCTGCAAAAACCTGCAGCGGATGAACGGGAGTTCAGTGCTCAACTTCAACTGGCAGGGGGCAGCAGTAGATTGAAGCTTTCTGTTCATATCTATCTGTCCACCTGATTGTTTATCTCTCTGTCTCTCTATCTATCTATCTCTCTACCTGGTTATCTATCTCTCTGTCTCTCTATCTATCTATCTCTTTACCTGGTTATCTATCTCTCTGTCTCTCTATCTATCTATCTCTCTACCTGGTTATCTATCTCTCTGTCTCTCTATCTATCTATCTCTTTACCTGGTTATCTATCTCTCTGTCTCTCTATCTATCTATCTCTCTACCTGGTTATCTATCTCTCTGTCTCTCTATCTATCTAAATCTATATTTAGGTAATTACAGTTTGTATGAACTAATTAAACAGACTGTAGTAATGTAATGAATGACTATCTTTTCATCGATTTTCTATATATTGACCAGTAGATGATGTGGTTTATCATCAATTATCTATCAAAATCCTCTATGATCTTCAATATCTGTATCACATCTAATTAACCTTCTCTGCTCTAAGGGCAGAAACCCCCAGCTTCTCCAGTCTCTCCACAATAACTGAAGTCCCTCATCCCTGATACCAGTCTGGTTAATCTCCCTCTAACCTTCACAAAACAGAGGCGAACAACCCCCCAATGCACAGGAACTAACTCAGCTCAGAACCATTAACCATCTGAGCGCTGTTTCACACAGTTCAAAGTGAGACCCCTCTCCAGATACCTTCATCTCTGGGACACCTGCCTCCTGACAGCGAGTTGAGAAGCTGCTGAAAACTCTTTACCCACTTTCATCTTATACTCGAGTCACATTTAATGTGTTTTTCAAAGAAACTAGCAGTTCAGACCAGTGAACAATTTAACCCTTTAACTCTCATTCACCACGGAGGTTCGGCAGCAGAGCAGTTATGTTACTGGGCTAGTAATCCAGAGGCCTGGACTAATGATCCCCAGACTTGAGTTCAATTCCCACCGGGGCAGAAATGCAATTTAAATTCAATTAATTAAATAAATAAAAATCTAGAATGGAAAGTATGAGTAATCCTGAACATGGAGTGTCGTAAAAACCCAACGTCTTCATTGATTACCTTCAGGGAAGGAAATCTGCCATTCTTACCCGGTCTGGCCTATATGTGACTGCAGACCCACAGCAATGTGGTTGACTGTTAACTGCCCTCTGATATGGCCCAGCAGGTATTCCCGAAGATGGTTCACCATCACCTTCTCAGGGGCAATAAGGGATGGGCACACTCTCTGGGTATAGAGGGTAGTTTCCCTGAATTCTACTCTATCAAATCCCTTTCTGAAATGTGAACACCTCTATTCAATCTCCCCCTATCCTCCTGTGTTGTATCATTCAACAACATTGTTATCCAATGTAATGGGGTGGAGCAGAGTGTGCAGTAAGTGACAGCCAATCACAATGACAACCGGATGCTGGGTATTTAATTGAACACAGTATAGAAACAACCTGCAAGTGTGTTGTTGAAAACGCCACACGTTCACACATCGAGTTAGTATCGAATGAAGAAATCATGTTGCATGAAGTTCTCTGTCTAATCTTGATGGCTGCATTCTTCCCACGTAAGTCAAAGTCAGAAACTGTGTCGAATAATGTATTGTAATGTCAGCGGTGATTCTGTTCCGTAACACTGCTGTGTCAGAGTCTCACTCCAGAACACTTGAGCTCAAAGTCAAAATTAACACCCCAGGTGTCAGGGCTGTGGGAGTGCTGGACTGTCGCAGAGGCAGTACTGAGGGTGTGCTGCACTGTCGCAGAGGCAGTACTGAGGGAGTGCTGCACTGTCGCAGAGGCAGTACTGAGGGAGTGCTGCACTGTTGCAGAGGCAGTACTGAGGGAGTGCCGCACTTTCGCAGAGGCAGTAATGAGGGAGTAACTACATTGGTTGCAAAGCCGTTTCTGATGCCCTGAGGTCCTGAACGGCGATATATTAATGTAAGCCCTCTCTTTCTTGTAATGCAGCCCCTGCTCCAATCCATTATTGACTGAAATAATAATCTAATCGATGTTCCGTCCCACAGGAATACTCTCCTCCTATGTGGAACAGTCGCCCTCTATCCTATCGATTTCCACAGGAGAGTCGACAACACTCAGATGCACGCTGAAGAATACTGGCTATCCTGCAATGTACTGGTACAGACAACAACCAGACAGGGCACTGGAAGCTCTGTTCTATTCTGTTGGAACAGGGTCTGTCACCAATTACACGTCCGAGTCATTTAAGGCAGACAGAGCCAGCAATACACTGTTTACTTTGGCACTGAAAGACGCCGCTCCATCTCACACCGCTGTCTATTTCTGCGCTTGTAGTATCGCACAGTGTTTGAGAAAGCGGATCAGCAGCTGCAAAAACCTGCAGCGGATGAACGGGAGTTCAGTGCTCATCTTCAACTGGCAGGGGGCAGCAGTAGATTGAAGCTTTCTGTTCATATCTATCTGTCCACCTGATTGTTTATCTCTCTGTCTCTCTATCTATCTATCTCTCTACCTGGTTATCTATCTCTCTGTCTCTCTATCTATCTAACTCTATCTTTATGTAATTACACTTTGTATGAACTAATTAAACATACTGCAGTAATGTAATGAATGACCATCTTTTCATAGATTTTCTATATATTGACCAGTAGAAGATGTGATTTATCATCAATTATCTATCAAAATCCTCTATGATCTTCAATATCTGTATCACATCTAATTAACCTTCTCTGCTCTAAGGGCAGAAACCCCCAGCTTCTCCAGTCTCTCCACAGTAACTGAAGTCCCTCATCCCTGATACCAGTCTGGTTAATCTCCCTCTAACCTTCACTACACAGAGGCGAACAACCCCCTAATGCACAGGAACTAACTCAGCGCAGAACCATTAACCATCTGAGCGCTGTTTCACACTGTTCAAAGTGAGACCCCTCTCCAGATACCTTCATCTCTGGGACACCTGCCTCCTGACAGCGAGTTCAGAAGCTGCTGAAAACTCTTTACCCACTTTCATCTTAGACTCGAGTCACATTTGATGTGTTCTTCAAAGAAACACGCAGTTCAGACCAGTGAACAATTTAACCCTTTAACCTCCATTCAGCAAGGAGGTACGGTAGCAGAGCAGTTATGTTACTGGACTAGTAATCCAGAGGCCTGAACTAATGATCCCCAGACATGAGTTCAATTCTCACCAGGGCAGAAATTGAATTTAAATTTAATTAAGTAAATAAATAAAATCTGTAATGGAAAGTAAGAGCAATTCTGAACATGGAGTGTCGTAAAAACCTAACGTATTCATTGATGACCTTCAGGGAAGGAAATCTGCCATTCTTACCCGGTCTGGCCTATATGTGACTGCAGACCCACTGCAATGTGGTTGACTATTAACTGCCATCTGATATGGCCCAGCAGGTAATTCCGAAGATGGTTCACCACCACCTTCTCAGAGGCAATAAAGGATGGGCACACTCTCTGGGTATAGAGGGTTGCTTCCCTGAATTCTACTCTATCAAATCCCTTTCTGAAATGTGAACACCTCTATTCAATCTCCCCCTATCCCCTTGTGTTGTATCATTCAACAACATTGCTATACAATGTAATGGGGTGGAGCAGAGTGTCGCAGTAAGTGACTGCCAATAACAATGACAACCGGATGCTGGGTATTTAATTGAACACAATATAGAAACCGCCTGCAAGTGTGCTGTTGAAAACTCCACACGTTCACACATCGAGTTAGTATCGAATGAAGAAATCATGTTGCATGAAGTTCTCTGTCTAACAATGATGCCTGCCCTGTTCCCACGTAAGTCAAAGTCAGAAACTGTGTAGAATAATGTACTGTAATGTTAGCGGTGATTCTGTCTGGAACACGCCTGTGTTAGAGTCTCACTCCAGAACACTTCAGCTCAAAATCAAGGCTGAACACCCCGGGTGTCATGACTGAGGGAGTGCTGCACTGTCGCAGAGGCAGTACTGGAGAAGTGCTGCACTGTCACAGAGGCAGTACTGAGGTAGTGCTGCACTGTCGCAGAGGCAGTACTGAGGTAGTGCTGCACTGTCGCACAGGCAGTACTGAGGTAGTGCTGCACTGTCGCAGAGGCAGTACTGAGGGACTGCTGCACTGTCGAATAGGCAGTACTGATGGAGTAACTGCATTTGTTGCAAAGCACTTTCTGATGTCCGGAGGTCCTGAACGGCGCTATATTAATGTAAGCCGTTTCTTTCTTGCAATGCAGCCCCTGCTCCAATCCATTATTGACTGAAATAATAATCTAATCGATGTTCCATTCCACAGGAATACTCTCCTCCTATGTGGAACAGTCACCCTCGATCCTATCGATTGCAGCAGGAGAGTCGACAACACTCAGATGCACGCTGACCAATACTGCCAATTCCTATATGTACTGGTACAGACAACAACCAGACAGGGCACTGGAAGCTCTGTTCTATTCTGCTACAGAAGGGTCTGTTACCAATTACACGTCCGAGTCATTTAAGGCAGTCAGAGCCAGCGATACGCTGTTTACTTTGGCACTGAGAGACGCCGCTCCATCTCACACCGCTGTCTATTTCTGCGCTTGTAGTATTGCACAGTGTTTGAGAAAGCGGATACTCAGCTGCAAAAACCTGCAGCGGATGAACAGGAGTTCAGTGCTCATCTTCCACCGGCATGGGGCAGCAGCAGATTGTATATCAATGCTCATTTTCCACCAGCAGGGGGCAGCAGTAGATTGAATCTCAGTGCTCATCCTCCACCGGCAGGAGGCAGCAGTAGATTGAATCTCAGTGCTCATCCTCCACTGGCAGGGAGCAGCAGTTGATTGAATCTCAGTGCTCATCTTCCACCGGCAGGGGGCAGCAGTAGATTGAATCTCAGTGCTCATCTTCCACCGGCAGGGGGCAGCAGTAGATTGAATCTCAGTGCTCATCTTCCACCGGCAGGGGGCAGCAGTAGATTGAATCTCAGTGCTCATCTTCCACCGGCAGGGGGCAGCAGTAGACTGACTGCTCATTTTCTGCAACCAGTTCATGGAATCATCTTGGATAACAGAACAGAAGGAGACCATTCGGCCCATCTCCCCCGTACTGGCTTATTTGAAAGAACTGTCCAGTTTATGCTCTTCCCCCCTGCTACTTCCCCATAGCCATGCACATTGATTCCATTCACGTGTGCAATCCATTGCCTTTTGAATGTTCATGTTCAAGGTGCTTCCAACACCCTTTCAGACAGTGCTAGCCACATCATAACAACTCGCTGCTTAAACAAATCATCACATCTCCCCCCTCCCCCCACTTATTCATCTGCCAGTTACATTTAATCAATGTCTCCTGGTTGCCTTCTGCCGAAAGAAGTAGCTTCTGTTCATTTATAGTTTTAAAATAATTATTTATTGAGATGTGAGCATCGCTGACCAGTCCAACATTTGCTATCCATCCCAAGTTGCCCTTGAGAAGGTGGTGGTGAGCTGCCTTCTTGAACCACTGCAGTCCATGTGGGGTAGGTCCACCCACGGTCCTGTTAGGAATGGAGTTCCAGGATTTTGACCCAGCGACAGTGAAGGAACGGCGATATAGTTCCAAGTCAGGATGGCATGTGGCTTGAAGGAGAACCTGCAGTTGGTGATGTTCCCGTGCATCTGCTGTCCTTGTCCTTCTAGGTGTTGGAGGTCGTGGTTTTGGAAGGTGTTGTCGAAGGAGCCTTGGTGCATTGCTGCAGTGCATTTTCTATATAGTACACACTGCTGCCACTGTGCGTCGGTGGTGGAGGGGTGAAAGTTTGTGAATGGGGTGCCAATCAAGCGGGCTGTTTTGTCCTGGATGGTATCGAGCTTCTTCAGTGTTGTTGGAGCCACACTCTAGTGGAGAGTATTCCAACACACTCCTGACTTGTACCTTATAGATGGTGGACAGGCTTTGGGGAGTCAGGAGGTGAGGTACTCAAGACTCAACGTGCGCTGCCTGAGTGGGTAGAACTGTCCTCTCTGAGTTAGAAGGACCCACTCCACAGACTGGAGCCAAGAAAAAGGCTGACACTTTAGTGCCAAAAAACTGCAGGTAAGTCAAAACAAATCCACCGAGCAAAAATGTCGTACCGAAATGCATGTTTCATACTATTTTCCCTGATTAAGCAGAATTAACGCACACAATTTTGAATGCAACACAAACGCAACAAATTGATGCTAAACCCTTTATAAAAAGCCTGTTTTGGCTTCAACCGGTGTGCTACGTCCACTTCTGTACATGACATTGTTGGGAGGATGCAGAGGGTGCAAAGGAGATTTACAAGGAGGTGACCGGGCGTGAGGGATTTCAGCTATGTGGAGGTGTGGGAGAAGCTGTTCATTGTAACACACAAGGTTCCAAAAAGTCCCAGAACCCTATCCAGAAGGTTAGGGGTGCGATGCTGGACCACACCACTGCTCATTCAATCCACACACATTGGAATGTTTCCCATTCCATCCATGGTCTCCTCACTTCATGTCAAGTGCATCTATGGAATAGTTAACTTGTCACCCCACTCCTGGTCTAACCTTTAACATTTCCATTGTTACCGAGTCCTGATGGATATTTAAGAAAGAAAGTGAACATTTACTCTTGTAACATCTCAGCTTTTCTGAAATGACCCTCCCAGCAATGCACACATCCCATCACTGAATACATTCAGATACAATTGGAAGAGAACAAGCTTGATAATGATGGTGGAGTGAGCATCTTTTCATGGTTATGAGGCTGCTGAGGGTGAGGCTGACACAGATGCTGGCGGTCGGGAGGAGGGTGACAATGTGGCCTCAGATGGTAATGATGAGTGTGAGGATGGTGTCAGGATGAATGTGGTTATGATCAGGGGAGTATTGAAGGTATTGATGATCCCAACACACCCGCTCATTTAATCACCTCTCCACCACAGAAGATAGTTTAAATCACATTTGCTCCCTTCCCTTCTGCAACTATCAAAGACATGAAACAGAACTGCAGGCCCAGAAACCGATGAGCTGAGGGTCAAACATTGGTCCCTCCCCAGAAATGACGAGTCCTCGGTGAGCCCATGAGCAAAGAAAGAAAGCTTGGCTCCGCATAGGCAAGTGTTGAAGATGATGGAGACGGAAGCTATAAATTCCAGTCAGTACCCAGAACTTTGGGGTACTCGACAATACAAGTGCTCAGTCATTTCATATAAAACCACACGGATCCTTCACCCTCCAGAGATGGCTGTGTCTCAGCTCTGGGTTGTGTTGTTGGTGTTAACGGGTAAGGAGGTGCCTGAACTGTGAGGTTACAATGATGTACATGTGTCTCTGCTTCTCAGTCTCTGGCTGTCTTTGTCTCTCTCCTTCTCCCTCCATATTTCGTTCTCTGTCTCTCATCTCTCTCTCTCTGCCTCTCTGCCTCTAACTGGTCCCCACCGCTCTCTCTATCTCTGTCTGTCTGCCCACTTCTACCTCTTCTTGTTGGTAACGATATGGACATTGTCCCTGGGTTTATCTCTCTATTTCTCTCTCTCTCTCTCTCCCTCTCTGTTTTACAGATGTGGGGGCTGTGTTGATCCAACAGACTCCCGCTTCCATATCCCATTCCCCAGGCTCTCCAGTCAGGATCCAATGTATTTACACAGAAGCAACAGCAGGCTCCTATTTCTACTGGTACCGATGGCATCTGGACCGTGAGCCTCAGGACCTTTTCTATTCCAGCTACGCCGGAACGGTCAACCCCTCAGGTGAGGTGGACGGTTTCACCGCCAGGAGACCCGAAAACACCCATTTTTACCTGGAGTCCTCCAGCCTGTGGGTGAATCAATCAGCCGTGTATTACTGTGCCTGGAGTCAGCACAGTGATTCAGAAAGGCGCCGGAGTTCAGCAAAAACTCTAGACATTGTCAGAGCTCACTTGTGGGAGATAGACCTGTCTATCTGGGGTGTCATTCTAACACTCTGACGATCTGTCAGTTTCTATGTCTACTGTTGAATGAACTGGCTCTTTGACAGAGTTGTCTGACCAGTTCCCATTCACTGACCAGTTCTCCATTACATTAAGAAATCTCCCCTTCATCTACTTCTCCAATTGACATCTGGAAGTTACGATTGGATGGTCTTCCACCGCCCTTTCAGTCAGTGTCCTCCACATGATAACAATTCACGGAGGAGAAAGATTCCACTCATCTCCCACTCTGGTTCCTTTCCCAATTACCTTCAATTTTTGGTCCCTGGTTTATCGACCCTCCTGACAGTAGATACGACCCTCTGGATACAGTTTCTCTATCAAGACACTTCTGACAACATCTTTAAAATCTCCCCTTACCCTCATTACTCTAATGGACACAAGTCTATACAAATAGGAAATGGTTGATCTTGGAACCTTTAATCATGTCTCTGATGATTCATACAGTGCAAAGGCGAGAAACCTCTCCAGATCCGTCTCTGACTGGAACACCTGCCTCCAGACGGCGGCTTCAGCATCTGTTCAAAACTGTTAACCCACTTGTCTCTCAGTCTCTCGGTGTCTTTTGAAGAATTTTCACAATGACTGGAGTTCAGTGTGGTGAAGAAGTTAACCCTTTAGCTCCCGTTTAGTACAAGTGGGGGAAGGGGGTGGGGGAGGTGTGGGTGGGGAATGAAACTGTCTTGGCCCTGAAACAAGGCAGCAGGTTGATGGGTCTTATTGGATCATAGAATAATGCAGGACAAATCCAGGCCATTCAGCCCATCGATCCTGGCCTGGCTGTTCGAAAGAGCGACCTCCTCCCATCTCTCTTCATCCTACCCTATCAACAGATTCTCCTATTCCTTTCTCACTCATGTATTTATTGAGCTCCCCCCTTAACAGTATTGTCTCTATTCGACCTCAACCCATTCCAGTTGGTCGCGAATTCCACATTCTGACCGCTCCCTGGGTTAAAGAACCTCCTTCTGAATTCCCAATTGGATTTATTAAGGACAACCTTACATTTATGATCCCTCGTTTTCATCTTCCCTGTCCAATTACTCCCACTCCCTGTTCTTTCTGAATATCCCTGCACTTGATCTTGCAGCTTGTCTGCCTCCTTCCCGACAGTACAACAGTGACTGCACTTCAAAATGTATTTGACTGGTTGCGGCTTGAGTGAAGCAGAGAGCTGTCTGGCCGAATGGCGCGGAAGAGTGCATTAACTTCCATCTGGTTCTATGCCACAAGCGCAAACGGGAGTCGAGTAGGATGACAAAGCCAATGACTGATACAATTTTAGAGTCTGAGACTGAAACGCCTGCAGAATCGGTGCTTGCAGTTGCACGTGAAGCCACTAGGTGCCAGTGTTACTCTAGTGTCGCCGCTGCCCAGAACATGCTCAGACAGAGTGAGCTTTACCCACAGCAGCTCAACAGGTCAACTTGGCTGCTTCTGAAATGTTTCACTTCTCAACTATTTCACACAAAATATTCTGGCAATGTCAAACAAATCAATGATTTGATATCAGGTAGATGATCTTTAAATCTGATCCTTTTGGGGTCATTAAGTGACATTAATATCAGTCCAACCTTGAAATAGTTGCAGCCAGATGCCAGTTTGTAGATTTCCAGTTTCTATTTTACAATTACATAGTCCCAGGTGTTTGTAGGAAACTAGGAGAGAGCCTGAATGTCCATCCTGACTTTAGCACAACTCCCACATGTATCGTGCCAAGTGTAAAGTAACATTTGCCCCCCATGTTCCCTGTTTCCTGGTGGAAAACGGGAGATCTGGTGCTCACTTCATGTGATCAAGTGAGGGACAGTTTTCAGAACAGAAGGCTTCACAATGACATGTTGTGATATCCTCACACCGCTGGTGGAGGTGCTGTATTAATCAGGTCTGTTCATTGAGGAGGTGAAACTCAGTATGTTGAGGTTTTCAGAGCGGGTTTGCTTTTGCAGAATGGTGCAAAACAATAAATTAACCAGGAAGCCGGAAAGAGTTCCCCTTCTTAGGCATTCCCCCGGGATTGAGGATGACTTGCTTCCACTCCGGTTCAATGGGTTCTGAGATGGCTGATGAGACCAGTGTATGATCTGCAGACTCTGGCACATGAGGGGCAGGTGGTGCTTTGAGGATCAGGCAGGTGAGTAGTTTGCAGGTTTGTGTGCTCCCTCCGATGCCTCGGCCTTACCTCTGCATGTTCCTTAAGTTCCTCGAGGTGTCCAATGCCTTCCCGTTTGTCCTTTCTCCATCTGGGATGTTCAGGAGCCAGGGTCTCCAAGGAGTCGACGCGGATGTTTCATCTCTCCAGGGATCCTGTGAGGACATCTCTAAAGAGTTTCCGCTGTCCTCCTGGGAGTCTCCTGACACGGCTAAGTTCTGAGTAGAACTGCTGCTTTGGGGAGTCTGGTGGCAGGAATGTGAATGTCATGTCCCAGCCAGTGGAACTGGTTTTGGGTGATTCGCGCCCTGACACTAGACAGGTTGGTTTGGGAGAGGACGATGCTGTTGGACCACCTGTCTTGCCACTGGATTTGAAGGTTAATGCGGAGGCACCTCTGGTGTTACTTCTCCTGTGCCTTGAGGTGTCTACTGTCGGTTCTCCAAGGTAAGGTCTATGTGGAGATGTATTTATTTACAGTGACTGACGGGACAAAGCAGTTCAGAGTTATCCACTGTCTAGACAAAGAACCACACACAGACTGACTTCAAACTCACGGAACTTTTCCAAGAACACAAAGAGCAGGGCCTCATCCACAGTTTTATCTTCATGTACCTGGGTTCCAAAATTGAAATTTGCACATGTTTGGCCTCCAACCTCCTTGGTTAAAACACACTGGGTGCACTGTCAACATTTCAGGTCTCCTCATACCTTGGTTCGATTTCATTTGGAGAACTGTGCACTGTTCCATTCTCATTATACATTGGTTAGATCACAACTGGAGCACTATGCACAGTTCTGGCGTCTATATACATTGGTTAGGCCACATTTAGATCACGGTATAATTATACATAGCAGTAAAGATCGAACAGGCTGGGGTTTTTCTCTAGAAATGAGGGGTGCCCAGATAAGAAGTCTTTAATATTATTAATAGGTTTGATAGGATAGACGTAGAGAAGATATTTTCACTTGAGGCTAAAGACCAGAATTATAAGGCATAAGATACTCAGTAAAAATCCAAACCTGAATTCAGGACAAACTTCATTCCCCAGAGATTGGTGAGAATGGGGAACTCACCACCACAGGCAGTGGTGGAGGTAAATAGTATTCAGTGGGAAACCAGTAGACATACGAGGCAGAAAGGACTGACAGGAGATGCTGAGAGGTTGAGATAAAGAGGGATGAAAGGATGTATCTGTGGAACATTAACACCTGTATAGATCCGTTCACCTGATGCTGTGTTCTATATTGTCTGTAATTCTATATAGTCAACGTCAGTATCTGAAAGAGAGGAGAAAGTTGGAAAGCCGAACTGGAACTTCCCAAGGAGTTCTACAGCCAATGAAGTGCTTCTGTTGAATTACAGGTATGTTGGTCTTTGTTTCATGGGGGATGGGAGTACAAGAATAAGGAAGTCGTATTACACTTGTATTGGGTCTCGGTGAGAACACACCTGGAGTACTGTGTGCACATATTTGGACAGGGATCCGAATGATCGGGCTGCAGATGTCAATGAAACAGAATTGCAGTTCCAGAAAGCGATTACCAGGAGTCTAACATTGGTCCCTCCCCGGAAATGAAAGAAAACTGGGTCCCGCCTATCTGAATGATAAAGTGATGGAGAGGGAAGCTGTGAATTTCAGTCAGTGCCCAGAACTTTGAGATACTCTACAATAAAAGTGCTCAGTCACTTCATATAAAACCACACGGATCCTTTACCCTCCAGAGATGGCTGTCTCTCAGCTCTGGGTTGTGTTGTTGGTGTTAACGGGTAAGGAGGTGTCTGAACTGTGAGGTTACAATGATGTACATGTGTCTCTGCTTCTCAGTCTCTGTCTGTCTTTGTCTCTCTCCTTCTCCCTCTATATTTCTTTCTCTGTCTCTCATTCTCTCTCTCTCTCTCTGCCTTTATCTCTGCCTCGCTGCCTCTAACTTGTCCCCAGCGCTCTCTCTCTCTCTCTGCCCACTTCTACCTCTTCTTGTTTGTAACGATATAGACAATGTCCCTGGGTAAACCTCTTTCTCTCTCTCTCTGTTTTACAGATGTGGGGGCCGTGTTGATCCAACAGACTCCTGCTTCCATATCCCATTCCCCAGGCTCTCCAGTCAGTATCCAGTGCGTTTACACAAAGGCAGATGCTGGCTCCTATTTCTACTGGTACCCGTGGCATCCGGACCGTGATCCCGAGAACCTTTTCTATTCCAACCTCGCTGGAACGGTCATTCCCTCCGGTGAGGTGGACGGTTTCACTGCCAGGAGACCCGACAACACCCATTTTTACCTGGAGTCCTCCAGCCTGTGGGCGAATCAATCAGCCGTGTATTCCTGTGTCTGGAGTCTGCACAGTGACTCAGAAAGGCGCCGGAGTTCAGCAAAAACTCTAAAGGAGGAGGAAAGCACTTGTGGGAGATAAACCTGTCTGTCTATCTCTGTGTCTTTCTGTCTCTCTGACTATCTGCGATTTTCTGTGTCTCTTTGTGCGTCTCTGCATCTATCCATCTATCTATCTATCTATCTATCTATCTATCTATCTATCTATCTATCTATCTATCTATCTATCTATCTATCTGTCTGTCTCTCTGCCCAGTTTTGGTTATATTGCACCATTTATCTCTCTATTTACCTTGCTCATATATATATATTTGCCATCGATTTATCTACCTGTCTCTCACCTCTCTAAATATGCATCCACCATATATCTGACGTTTATCATCCATCTAACACCATTCTTTACACCATACCAGTTTAATTATTGATATATCATGATTTATATTTTACTGATAATTTCATCTTCTTGCTCTCCTTCGACTCAGAGTACATCAATACATTATGAATTATTAACAATGCTGCAGCAATGTGCTCAGATCCTTCTCGTTAAGGCAGCCTCTACCTGTAAAGAACAGATTCCGAGGTGGGGTAAATGGGTTCATGGTCCTGTTGAATGAGCTGTCGGTGGTATGTGACAAGAGTTACACATAGCTCCCTGTTGTACATGCCCCCAATGATTCATACAATGCAAAAGTGAGACACCTCCCCAGATAGGTCTCTCACTGGAACACCTGCCTCCTGACGGCGGTTTGAGCATCTGTTTAAAACAGTTAACCCACTTCTTCATGACACTGTCGCTTTTCAAAGTATCTAAGATTTCACCCCAATGTAAAACATAACCCTTGAATTGTCGTTTAGCACAGGGGAAATAAATCTTTATCTGCCTAATACAAACAAGCAACTTGATGTGTCTTATATATTTATAAAATCCAACAGCAGAGCCGAGGCCATTCAGCCCATCGAGCCTGGCCCGGCTGTTCGAAAGAGCTACCCTGCACAACACCAATCAGACACAAGCAACGAGAGCCTGATGCAGACGGGAAGCAGTTCCTTATTCAAGCTCCTTCCGACCAGGGGGTGTTATTATTCTGTCATACTCAGAATTGAGGTGTCAGAAGGAAACCCTGCTTCCAGTGCTGTCATTTCCGCTCTCTGCTTTATCTTCAGCCGCCTGATATTGGTTCATGAACAGAGTCAGCCTTCAGTCTGCAGGATGCAGTTTGCCAAATTCTTCCTAATCGTCTGTTCACTTCTTCCATGTAGGTAGTCATCGTTCATAAAGATACCTGTGCTAAAATACGTGCTGTGTTTTCATTCACTGCTAACTTCTATGAAACTAGATTGATAAAACATCATTGAAGTCGATTTTCTGTCATTTCTTAAACTACATACTTTACTTTAACTGTAAATAATATTTACTTAATGAAATTATTGACTGAATGAAAGTTACTTATATATTCGTGACGCTACTATAGCTATCTTTAACCGATAAGTTTGCCCTAATTCTGGGTTAATTTGTCTCTCTCATTTCACTTGCTACATTATTTTTCAATCTCTATATCTATCTGTTTATTATCTATATATCTACAAATATATCATTTAACTATATATTGTTTGCCTATATAGTTATCTAGTATTATCTAATTATCTATTTGGATCGTTTAGTTGGTTATCATATGTCACAATATGTTCCAAACTTTTTAAACTATTCTCCTTATTTCTCAAGGCAAAACTCTAGCAGAGGTGATACACCAGTGGCCAACTCTGGTGGCAGTGAAGGGAGGCGAACCAGCAGAATTAAACTGTTACCAGAATGACAGTGGTAAGAACGTTATGCTGTGGTATCGGCAGTATGCCGGGCAGGGGCTCACCCTAATGGGCTATTCTTACACTGGAAGCTCGCCCACGTACGAAGGAAAATTTGAAGAGGAGGTGAAGATTATAAGGCCCGAGGACAAACGATGCAGCCTGAGGGTCCTCAAGGTGAAGGCTGTGGATGCGGCGGTGTATTACTGTGCAGCCAGTGAGCACAGCGCTGCAGACTGCCTTAATGCCAGTACAAAAACCAACAGTGTGAACAACACAACTGACTGACATACAGGAGCAGTGACAATGGTTAATGTCTCTCCCTGCCTCACCAGCCATTTTCCAAGCTGGTGATTCCCAGATTCCTGAACCTTCATCAAGGGCTGAATGACAGGGAATAGCAGAAGGTACGAGGAAGAGAGAGAAGGAAAGAAAGAGATGTGTCTCAGATCCCCTGCAAAATTTCAAAGTCCTCGTCTACACTGTTTAATTTCTGGCACTGAGTATGTTAAAACTGAGTCACAGTCGCTGTCCTATACTTGATTAATTAAAAGGTTAATTAATGATCTAAATAAGACAGATAGTTTACATCGCCATTGTGAAGTGATGGATAGAGTATCAATCATCTACAAGGCACAAGTCAGGAGTGTGATGGAATACTCTCCACTTGCCTGGATGGGTGCAGCTCCAACAACACTCAGGAAGCTCAACACCATCCAGGAAAAAGCAGCCCTCTTGATCAGCAACCCATCTACCACCTTCAACACTCACTCCCTTCACCACGGTGGCAGCAGTGTGTACCATCGACAAGATGCACTGCAGCAAAGCATCGAGTGTCCTCAGACAGCACCTTCCAAACCAACCAACTGTACCAACTAGAAGGACAAGGGCAGCAAATACATGGGGGCACCACCACCTGCAAGTTCCCCTCCAAGTCACACACATTCCTGACTTGGAACTATATTGCCGTTTCTTCACTGACACGGGGTCAAAATCCGGGAACTCCCTTCCCAACAGCACTGTGGGTGTACTTACCCCCCATGGTTCAAGAAGGCAGCTCACCACCACCTTCTCAAGGGTAATCAGTGTTGTGAAATAATTGCTGGCCTTGTGAAAGAAACTCACGTCCCATGAAGGAATAAGAAAAAAAGTTATATCAGGTCTTCCACGACTTCAAGACGCCCCAAAGCTGTTAACAGCCAATTAAGAACTGGAAAATGATGCTCAGATCCTCTGCAACTTCTTCCCTTGTTTTGATTTTTTAAAAATTCATTCTGGGGACCTGGGTCCCTCTGAGAAGGCCAGTAGTTATTCAACATCGCTAATTGCCCTGGAGAAGGTGTGTGCTGCCTTGTAGATAACTGAAGAGTTTGCTAGGTCATTTCAGAGAGCAGTGTACTTAAAACACGGAAGCCAATTGGGGTACAGCACCATGCCATAGGCAGCAGAGACAGGCAGATAGATAGCTAGGAAGGCAGACAGGCAGACGATAGATAGATAGATAGATAGATAGATAGATAGATAGATAGATAGATAGATAGATAGACAGATGGGTAGACAGATTGATAGATAGACAGACAGATAGGTAGACAGATAGATAGACAAATAGTCAAATAGATTGTTAGATAGACAGACAGATATGCAGATAGGTCGATATGAAGACAGACAGACGGATTCACACAGATAGAGAGACAAATTGACACAGATAGACAGACAGACACACAGCCATGCAGATATATAGATAGAGAGAAAGATAGACAGATAGCTACAGAGATAGATAGATAGCAGTATAGATAAACAGACAGAGATCTTTTTCTCCCTTTCTCCATCTATCTCTATCACTGCCTCTCTTTTACTCTAACTGTTTTTCACCATATCATCCTCTCTGACTCTGTCTCGCACTATGTCTCTCTCTCATTCCTTGGCACATTCACATACACTCTATCACTCCAATAGAATCGTAGAAAGTTTAAGGCACAGCAAGAGGCCAATTGGCCCATCGTGTCTGTGGCGGCTGAAAAACAATCCACCTATTCAAATCACACCTTCCAGCATTTGGTCCATAGCCCTGCAGATTACGGCACTTGAGGTGCATATCCAGACTCCTTTGAATGAGTTGAGAGTGTCTGCCTCAACAACCCTTTCAGGCAGCGAGTACCTGACCCCCACCACTTCTAAGGTTTTCCTTTTCTCCCCTCCAATTCTTCTAACAATCACATAAAATCTCTTCCCCCTCGTCACTGATCTCTCTGGCAAGATGAATAGACCTTTCACCTCCACTCTATCCAGGCCCCTTCAATATTTTTTACATTTCTAACAGACCTCCCCTCAGCTTTCTCTGTTCCAAGGAGAACAACCCCAGCCTATCCAATCTTTCCGCACAGCTGCATTTTCCAGTTCTGGCAACATCCTCGTAAATCCCCTCTGTACCCTCTCTAGTGCAATTACATTCTTTCTGCATTGAGGTGACCAGTACTGCACACAGTACTCAAGTTGTGGCCTAACCAATGATGTATACAGTTCCAGCATAACCTCCCTGTTCGTGTATTCCATACCTCAGCTAATAAAGGAACGGATTCCATATGCCTTCTTAACCAACTTATCGACCTGTCCTGCTACCTTCAGTAATCTGGAGACATTCACTCCAAGTTCCCTCACTTCCTCTACACTTCTCAGTATTTTCCCATTAATCGTATGTTCCTTTGCCTTGTTTGACCTCCCCAAATGCATCACCTCACACCTCTCCAAGTTGGATTCCATTTGCCACTCTTCTGCCCATCTGACAAGACCATCAATATCTTCCTGCAGCCTACAGCTATCCACCTCGCGATCTACCACACGGCTAATCCTTGTGTTGTCTGCATACATCTTGAAAATGCCCCCCTACATTTACATCCAAATCGTTAATACATACCACAAAAAGCAGGGAATCCAGTGCTGAGCCCTGTGGAACGCCACTGGGAACAGCCCTCCAGTCGCTAAAGCACCCATCAACAATTACCCTTTGTTTCCTGCCACTAAGCCAATTTTGTATCCACCTTGCTGCATTTCCCTTGATCCCATGGGATTTTGTTTTTTTTGAACCAGTCTGCCATGTGCAGCCTTTTCAAAAGCCTTGCTAAAATCCATGTAGACCACGTCAACTGCACTACCCTCATCTATCTTCCTTGTTACTTCTTCAAAAAATTAGATCAAGTTGATAAAACAAGATCGTCCCTTAACAAATCTATGCTGTCTATCCTTGATTAACCCATGCCTTTCTAAGTGACAGTTTTTCCTGTCTCCCAGAATAGATTGCAATAATTTGCTCACTACTGAGGTCAGACTGACTGGCCTGTAATTAGTCAGTCTATCCTTCTCTCCCTTTTTAAACGAAGGCACAACATTAACAATTCTCCAATCCTCCGGCACCACACCTGTGAGGACTGCAAAAAGATGGTCAGACCCTCTGCTATTTCTTCTCTTGCTTCTTTTTGCAGCTTCGGATTCATTTCATCCGGCCCTGGTGATTTATCAACTTTCAAGGATGCTAATCCAAATAATGTTTCCTCCCTCAGCTTCGCTCCCTTAAACCCAGAGCAACCAGCAGAAAGTGTCTTAATTCCGCCGCAAACATGCCATTCAATTTCATCGACGTTTGCTATTTTCCTTCTGTCGCTGAGTATGTTTAAATTCTGTCACAATCACTGTTCTACATTTGATCAACTGATTAATGATCTCAACAAGACTGTGCGGCGGTGACTTGTGAAATCAGCAATCAATTATTGAATATAAGACAGTGAACTCATTAATCTGTTCCCCCTTTTTTGGCAACAAAAGTGTGAAGAATATACTGTTAACCATATAACATCTACACCCACTTTTGCTCATGTAGATTTCACTCTTCTGCTTTACATCTGTACAGATACTGGCAGGAAATTAGGACAAAGACTGCATTTGTATCGTTAATTCTGCGGGTAATAATCCTCTGCAGGAGAGGATGAAACACTGAGAAGGAGGATGAATTTCGGGAATTGACTTGAAGAAGCCCACAGCATGGGTTTCACTGGGAAAGTAACAAACACAGCTTGTTGCAGTTGCACCATGCTGCCACTGGTCGGCGCAGTGGCTCCACTATATTTCGCGCCACCACAGGCTTTGGCGCCGCTGATCAATGAGTCAATTCCTCTGCTTCCGCAATCTTTTCACTTTAAAGGCTAAATGCAGTTAGATTTCCACTTTACAGTGATGTTATATGAGCCGCCGCCGCTGCCATCGAACTATCCACCTTCTCTTCCTCCACTACTGATTTTAATTTGCAAAAGGATGTTAATAATCCCCTGTTGTGCGCCATAAGCTCTGGAGTCACTCAAAGCAGCTATCGTTGCACCACCCCTTGTTTTTTTCACCTACCCTCTCCAACACCTCGTTACCTTCAAAATTTCCCTCGATTCAGCATGAAAGCAAGCTCACAAAGGGAAGAGAGTGAAGATATTGGCAGCAGAGTAGAAAGTGGGGTGGAAGGAGGGAAATGGAGAGAAGAAACAAGTGGAAAGGGGCGGAAGGAAGCAAACAAAAGAATGGGGGACAACTTAAAGGTAGGGGCGGGGATCATTGCCTTGAGATAACTTCCTCTGATGACGATCCGCTCTGCCTACACCTCATCGCTCTCCCTCCCTTAAAACCCAGAGTAACCAGCAGAAAGTCTCTCAGATCCACAGCAAACATGCCTTTCAGTTTCATCCTCTTTGCTATTTCCCTTCTGGCGCTGAGTAGGTTAAAATTCTGTCCCAATCACTCTTCTACATTTGATCAACTGAAAGGGATGATTAATGATCTCAATAAAACTGAGCGGCGGTGACTTGTGAAATCAGTAATCGATTATTTCATATCAGACAGTGAACTCATTAATCTGTCCCCTAGTTTGGGAAGACAAGTGTTATTAATATGATGTTAACTCTTTAATGTTTGCACCCACTTGCAAACTTGTGGATTCCACAATTCTATTTTACATTTGTAAAGATCCAGGTTCTTGTAGGAAATTAGGACACAGACCGAATTTCCGTCGTTAATTCGGTGCAACACCGACGCCCATCGTCTCAATTGTAACTCCATCGATACTAGTTCATTCCCTCTAATTTCTCTTTCTAGGTGTTTGCCGGGGTGATGTGATACATCAATGGCCTCAGTCACTGGCTGTTAAACAACCAGGACCCGTGGAAATGAACTGTCTGCAGAAAGGAAAGATTCACAACTACATGTACTGGTATCGTCAGTCCCCCAGCAGAGGATTCCTCTCAATGGGCTCTGTTTACCGAGGCAGTGAACCTCAGTATGAAGAGGGTTTTAAGAGCGGGTTTGTTATTACCAGGACTCTGAACAATAAGAAATCCACTCTGACGATCGAGAGTGTGAACGCCACGGACGAGGCGGTGTATTTCTGTGCAGCTGGTGATGGGACACAGCGGTTCAGAGTCATTGGCCGCCTTGACAAAAACCCTCACACGTCTCCCTTCAAACGGGTGCATTTAACCCAGCATTCCGTGAAGAGCAGCCCTGGCTGATCGGATGCGGATCTGCATCTGTTCAGTGCCCGTTCGAGTGGCAGAACGCCCATGTTCTGATTCCCCACAACCTCCAGACAGGCAACACACACTGTCTGTGCCCACACCTGAATAATGGTTCATAGAACGGCTCTTCAACACGTACCTCTGTTAGACCACACCTGGAGCACTGTGCACAATTCTCAGTTCTATATGCCTGTGTAGACGACATCTGAAGTGCTGGGGACAGTTCTTACATCCAAATACCTTACCTCGTGCGCATTTGGAGCCCTGTGTACAGTTCTGGTTTCCATCGACCTTGATTGGACCAAATCTGCAGTGCTGTGTAGAGTGCTGGTCTCCATATTACACAGAGAGGTACGAGCAGAAGTACAAAAACGATTTACAAGAATGATACCGGAGCACAAAAGGTTATAACTATGAGGAAAGATTGAAAAGTCTGGGATTCTTTTCCCCAGTCAAGAGAAGGCTGAGGGGTGACCTGATAGAGGTGTTCAAGATTATGAAGGAATATGACAGGGCAGAGAAGATGTCTGGATTTGTGAGGAAGGTAATGAATACATCATACTCACTAATAACTCCAAGAAATAAATTTACACAGAGTGGTGAGAATGTGGAATTCACTTGCACACAGAAATAAATGATGTGTATAACCAGATATATGTAAATGGATGCTGGATAAAAACATTAGGGAGCAGGAAATAGCACGTCATACTGATAGGGCTGGTTGAAGACATTGTTCATGTTCTTTCATCGGATGTGGGAATAAAATGTGAGAATAAGCTAACCAGCAATATAAAAACAGATGGTCGGAGCTTTTACATAAAAAGCAAGAGAGTAGCTGAAGCTGACGTTGGTTCCTTCGAGGTAAAGGCAGGTGAAATCATCATGGGGAATGGGGAAATAGCAGGGGAATTGAACTAATATTTTGTGCCTGTCTTCACAGTTGAAGACACAAGTTCCATCCCAGAAATAGGCAGTTATCTGGGGCTTAAAAAGAGTGAGGAAATTAAGGATATTCATATCAATTGAGAAAAACTTTTGGAGAAACCTGAGGGATTAAAATCTGACAAGTCCCCTGGAACAGATGGATTATATACCAGAGTTCTAAAAGAGATAGCTGCAGAGAGAGTGGAGGCGCTGGTTATGATTTTCCAGAATTCCTTAGATTCAGGAATGGTCCCATCGGATTGAAAGCTAACAAATGTTCCACGGCTTTTCAAGAAAAGAGGCAGTGAGAAATCTCAGGATAAGGGATCAGTCATTCCGGACTGAGATGAGGAGAAATGACTTCACTCAAAGGGTTGTGAAACTTTGGATTTCTCTACCCCAGAGTGTTGTGGATGCTCCTTCACTGAATACATTTAAGGCTGGAATTTTTGATCCCTCAGGAAATGAAGGGATATGGGGAGCAGGCAGGAAAGTGGAATTGAAGCCCAAGATCAGCCATGATTGTATTGAATGACAGAGCAGGCTCGATGGGATATATTGTCTTCACCTGCTCCAATTTCTTGTGTTCTGTGGGTCTCAAGTCACATGTAGGCCAGACCAGGTAAGGACGGTGGATTTCCTTCCCTAAAAGAAATGAGTGAGCCAGCTGGGTGTCAGGGCCCCTTAACAGAGACAAGCTTTCAATTGCAGATTTTCTGATGAAATGATTGTATTTATTCATTAATTGAATTTAAATTCCACCATCTGACCTGGTAAGATTCTAACGCATGTCCCGTGGAGATTCACCCCGGCCTAATTCGATGTCACCAGCGTCAGCAGCCGAAGCAATGGATAAAAAATGGGAAGACGGAGCAATTACAAAGCATGTCTTCATAATGCCTATTTTATCAATTGCACTGTGCAAATCTCAGGTGCCTGTAGTTACACATTACAGCCACGAGATGGGGATGGAGCTCCACCGCAGCCTGAGTCCCACTTGCTTCTGAAAAGACTGAGCGAGCAAAGCAGCAGTGACTTGACCAATCTACCAAATAGTCAATTCCACTAACTCTGAAACAGATTCAAATCATAACCATTCCACACAAAATAGACAACTGGATTTCCCCAAGTCTGCTCGTTCATAGTGACTGGTTTGAGCAAACACTTGTGATATATTAAAACAGATGATCTGAAGGAAGTAAAGAGGGGAAGCAAAGTCAGAAAACAGTGAAAGAAAAATGGAGAAGAAGGAATTTCATATAAAGAAACACATTCAGGGATGTGCATATCACTGACAAGGTCAGCATTCATTACCTATGCCGAATTGCCCTTTACTGAATGACTTGCTAGCCCATTTCAGAGGCAGTTAACAGTGAACTACATTGCTATCAGGTGATGCATTTTGGAAGAAGGGAGACAGAGAGGAAATACAGACTTAATGACACAGGCCTAAAGAGTGTTCAAGGACAGAGGGACCTGGGGGTTAATGTGCATAGATCATTGAAGGTGGCAGGACATATTGAGAGAGAGGTTCACGAAGCTTATGGGATCTTGGGATTCATGAATAGAGGTATAAAGTACAAAAGCAGGGTGGTTATGCTCAACATATATGAGGTTCTGGTTAGGCCCCAACTTGAGTACTGAGCCCGGTTCTGGTCACCACACTTTAGGAAGGATGTAGGGTCCTTGAGAGGGTGCAGAGGAGATTTACCGGGATGGTTCCAGGGATGAGAGATTTTAGCTACATGGTTAGTTTGGTGAAGCTGGGGTTGTTCTCCTTGGAGCAAAGGAAATTGAGGGGAGATTTGACAGAAGTGTACAAAATGAAGAGAGGTTTAGATAAAGTAGACAAAGAAAAACTGTTCCCATTAGCTGTTTGTACAAAGACTAGGGGACGAAGAGGATAGGAACAAAACAGAGAATAAAAGCTGAGAAAAACTGAAATCCGATAGGGAGTTGAGGAGAATTCTTTACCCAAATTACAGAATTCAATGCCAGCAGGAACTGCTAAGACAAAGGCAGGAACAGGAAGGGGCCATTCAGGCCCTCAATTCCGTACCACCATTCAATGAGACCATGGCTGATCTGTGATCTAACTCCATATTCCCGCCTTTGCCCCATATCCCTTAATATTTATTTTGGATCACAAAAACCTATCCATCTCCGATTTCAAATTAACAATTGATTCAGCATCAATTTCCGTGAGCAGAAGAGAGTTCAAACCTCTCCACCCATTGTGTGTAAAAGTGTTTCCTAATTTCACTCCTGAAAAGTCTGGCTCTAATTTTTAGTCTTGGCCTCTTAGTCCTAGATTCCCAAACCAGCGGAAATAGTTTCTCTCTATCTACTCCCAAAGACTAAATAAATACGACTTCAAACTGGAGACCTCCAGCCTGCGGGAGAATCACTCGGCCGTGTATTTCTGTGCCTGGAGAGATCACAGTGACTCAGAGAGATGGAGCAGTTCAACAAAAACATCAAAGGCAGCAGGAAACACCTGTTTCAGATAAAATTGCTCGGTACCTTGACCTACCGTTCCCTGATGCAGAGTGATAGCGTTTATTGCAATAAAAAGAGTTGAGTTATGATTGTAGTGACACACTAGATTTACAGGTACTGCCGAGGGTGCAGAGAACGATTAATAAGGATGTCACGAGATTTCAGAATGTAACTATCAGGAATCAATGACAATAATCTGGGTATTCATACACTGACCCTGTGTTGACCTTCTCCACAGGGACAGCAGAGGGGGATCCAGGACCATAGACCGGACAATGGCTTTGAGAAGGATTTAGTGAGAAAACTAATAGAGCAGGAGATCATGCAGATCCAGCTTGATATACATCAACAGGACAAGGACACCCACTCCTTTAGAGAGAGAAAGAGAGTGTATGTGTGTGAAAGAGAGAGCGAGATCCAGTGAGAGAGAGGAAAAACGACAGGTAGAGTTAAAGAGACTGAGACAGAGAGGGAGACAGAGATAGAGGCAAAGACAGTGAGACAGCAAGAGACACATAATGAGAGAGAGAGAGAGACACTGAGAGAGAGATGGAGAGAAAGAGAGACTGAGCTAAAGAGCCTGCGACCGATAGGAAGATAGATCAAGAGAGAGACAGAGACAGGGAAATAAACTGAAGAGATAACAAGAGTAAGAGAGAGGGAGAGTCAGAGAGAAGGAGGGAATGGGAGACATAACCTTAGATACATGAGGAGACAGAGAGTCAGAGAGAAAAAGTGAGCGAAGATAGACTGAGATAGAATGGGAGAGAGAGCCTGAGAAAGGAAGAGAGTGGGAGACATAAACCTAGACACATGAGGGGAGAGAGAGAGAGAGACAGAGAGAGAGTGCAAGAGAGCGGAAGGTAAACTGAGATAGAGATAGATAGAGAGAGAGAGAGAGAAGCAGAATGGCAGCCAATTCAATTCTGATTTGTTGAACTGGGTGAATGGGCGTCTCCAACATTGTATCACATCCTAATGCTCTTCATGTTCCTCCCAATGATTTGAAAAGAGTGGATTTGGACCGTTACAAGACTCGAAGCTCCTGATCTCACTCCTGTGTCTATTAAGAGAACAGGTTATAGTGAAAGATGTATCAGTTACTGGGTCTGATAATCCTGTTTCATTGTAAGTGAGTGTGAAATACAAAAACTATCGTTAATAACTTTCCTCTCTTCTCCCTGTCTCCCTTTCATTCCCAGAAGTTTCCTGTTTACTGATCTGCTCTTCTCTCCATCTCCCTCCCAGATGTCAACTCACAGACTATCCACCAGACTCCCGCCGCTGTCTCCAGATTGCGTGGAGAGGCAGTGGAACTGAGGTGCACAGTGGAGGGCACCAGTACTGCTGGAATGTACTGGTACAGACAATACCCGGGGAAGGAGCCGCTGTTGATGTTTTACTCCAGTACTGCTAACTGTGTGGATCCAGAGGGGATGGTGGGCGGTTTCACCGCCGAGAGGCCGACTGACTCCCAGTTCAACCTGGAGTCCTCCAGCCTGCGGGAGAATCACTCGGCCGTGTATTTCTGTGCCTGGAGTCCTAACAGTGACTCAGAGAGATGGAGCAGTTCAACAAAAACCCCAAAGGCAACAGGAAACACCTGTTTCAGATAAACCCAGACGGTGCTGCGTCCTGCTGGGTATTTTTGTCATTGGGAACATGTTTTTCACAAGAAGACAGGGCGGATTTAAATAGAACGAGATTAGATTTAGAGACAGTGGAAAATTGCGAGATAGAATTTCGAGGAATGAAACCGATACTGAGAAGTTATAACGATCAAAGAAGTCTGAACCAGAAAAGAGAAGACTGAAGGATAAACCTTTAGTGTTCTTAGAGAGATTCTGAAAGGGTTTAATGTGTGAAGTGCAGATTAGGTACATAGATAGATAGATAGATAGATAGATAGATAGATAGATAGATAGATAGATAGATAGATAGATAGATAGATAGATAGATAGATAGATAGATAGATAGATAGATAGACAGACATACAGACAGATAGACAGGTAGGCAGATAGACGTGTCGGGAGATAGATAGATAGATAGATAGATAGATAGATAGATAGATAGATAGATAGATAGATAGATAGGTAGATAGATAAGTGGATAAATAGGTAGGTAGGTAGATAAATAGATAGGTAGATAGCTAGGTAGATAGATAGGTGGGTAGATAGATAAATAGGTGGATAGATAGATAGGTAGCTAGATCGGCAGATAGGGAGGTAGATAAATAGATAGATAGATAGATAGATAGATAGATAGATAGATAGATAGATAGATAGATAGATAGATAGATAGATAGATAGATAGATAGATAGATAGATAGATAGATAGATAGGTAGGCAGATAGATAGGTAGATACATAGGTTGGTAGATAGATAGATAGATAGATAGATAGATAGATAGATAGATAGATAGATAGATAGATAGATAGATAGATAGATAGATAGATAGATAGATAGATAGATAGATAGATAGACAGTAAGGTAGATGGATAGATAGATAGATAGATAGATAGATAGATAGATAGATAGATAGATAGATAGATAGATAGATAGATAGATAAGTAGGAAGATAGATAGATAACTAGATAGATAAATGGGTAGATAGATAGGTAGATAGGTAGGTAGATCGATCAGAAGAGAGATAGATAGGTAAATAGATATACAGACACTGTTGTGTTTTATTCACTGACAGTGTTGTCTTTCTCCACAGTGACAGCAGAGGGCGGTGTAGGACCGTGATAAGTATCAGATTATTGATGATGTTTCAATCGGGACTTTGAAACTTGTCCATGAACATCTCCTGATAATTAAATAACTACATCCTGGTTACAGACTGGTGAACTGAACACAAGGTACCGCAGATGCTGGATGGTTTCGGTTCTGGGTGCTCTGTCACGATATTGGTGCTCGTTGCATTTCTGGGTTATAAATAAATAAGGATGGAAATGTTAATCAGATCAGACAGCCTCTGTGGAGGGAGAAAAAAACATTAGCATATCAGGTCGTAGATCTTTCAACAGAACTGGAAGGATTTAGAGATCTATTAAGTTTTAAGCAGCACAAAGTCAGAGAGAGGGGGAATGGGAGAAATGCAAAAGAGATTTAATAACAAAACTGAGGCTGGTGCAAGACAAAATGGATGTTAATGGGTCAAGTAAAGAACAAACGATGGGTCCAGAAGAGGCAGAACTGGCAGAAACACAATCATTACCAACAAGCCTCTGTCCAAATAAACCGGAGCAGTGGTTATGATCAGAAATGGTTAAATTGGCTGTTGAGTCCAGAAAGCTGTAAAGTGTCCGATTGAAAGATGAGGGGCTGTTCTTCGAGTTTCTGTTGAGCTTCACTGGAGCAGAGGAGGAGGTCGAGGACAGAGAGGTCAGGGTGGGAGTGGGAATGGGAATTAAAAGTGTCCACTAACCAGAATCTCAGGGTCACTCTTGCTGCCTGAATGCAGGATGTTCCACAATGCTGTCACCTTGGTGCTGTATTTGGTCTCTGCAGCTGGTCCCACTCCCCCTGCCCTTTCTAAATAACACTGCACATTTTCCCTTCAGATAATTATCCAAATTTCCTTTTGAAAGCCACGATTGAACCTGCCTCCCCCGCACTCTCAGGTAGTGCATTCCAGATCCTCACCACTCACTGTGTCAAAACGTTTCCTCAGTTCACCTTTGGATCTTTTGCCAATTACCTTCAGTAAGTGCCCTCTGGTTATCAATACATCCGCCCATGAAACACAGAGACAGAGAGGGTGAATCAGGGAGACATAGAGAGGAAAAACTCAACGTAAAAGAACGGGACAGAGGGAGACAGAGAGAGAAATACACACACACACACACACACAGAAAAAGAGAGACAGAGATTGAAAGAGTGGGAGACATAAAGCTCGATACATGCAGAGAGAGAGAGTGAGGAACAATGAGTAAGAAAGAGAGAGGAAGGCGGATTGAGATCGATAGAGAGAGACATTGACAAACTATTCCACTCTGACTTGTTTACCTGGGCGTCACCATCTCTGCATCACTTCCTAATGCTCTTCCTGTTCCTCCCAATGATTTGTAAAGAGTGGGTTGGTTATTGACAACACTGATCACTCCTGCTCTCTCCCCTTTGCTGATTCAGAGGGCAGCTTAAAGTAAAAGATGTATCTGTTACTGGCTCTGATCACCCTGTTTCACCGTAAGGCGTTTTATTAAAACAATAATTCTACTTAACATTTCTTTCGTTTTATTTTTCTTTGATTTTCTCTCTCTCCCTTTTCTCCCCACTGGACTGAATGTCCCTGTTTATTGATCTCTTCCTCTCCCTGTATCTTTCCCAGATGTGAACTCACAGACGATGCACCAGACTCCCGCCGCTGTCTCCAAATTGTCTGGGGAGCAGGTGAAGCTGAAATGCACCGTGCAGGGCAGCAGTAACCCTGACATGTTCTGGTACAGACAACAGCCAGGGAAGGAGCCTCAGCTGATGTTTTACTCCCGAAGTGGACAAAGCGTGAACTCAGAGGGGACGGTGGAGGGTTTCACCGCCGAGAGACGGAGTAACTCCGAGTTCCACCTGGAGTCCTCCAGCCTGCGGGAGAATCACTCGGCCGTGTATTTCTGTGCCTGGAGTCTTCACAGTGACCCAGAGGGATGGAGCAGTTCAACAAAAACCCCAAAGGCAGCAGGAAACACATGTTTCAGATAAAACCAGGCGGTGCTGCGTCTTGTTGGGTGATTTCATCATTGGGAACATGTTCTTCACAAGAAGTCAGCGCGGATTTAAAGAGAAAGTGAGAGGTTAGATTTCGAAGCACCGAGGAATTGCGAATTAGACTTTACAGGAACACAGAGTTTAAAGCGAACATGATAGTTTGAATATCGGGGTATCTTTGCTCCAGAAAAGAGAAGAATGAAGGGTAAACCTTCAGCGGTCTTAGAGAGATTGTTAAAGATTTTAATATGTGAAGTGAAGATCAGAAACAACAGCGAGAGAGACAGAGATTGATAGAGAGATCGAGAGAGATACAGAGAGAGATGAAGAGAGAGACAAAGATATATATAGAGAGAGAGAGATAGAGAGAGAGATAGATAGATAGATAGATAGATAGATAGATAGATAGATAGATAGATAGATAGAGAGAGTGAGAGAGAGAGAGAGAGAGAGAGAGAGAGAGAGATAGATAGATAGATAGATAGAGAGATAAAGAGAGAGAAAGAGAGACGGATAGAGAGAGAGAGGGAAATAAATAGAGATGGATAGATAGATAGAGAGAGACAGAGAGAGATTGATAGATAGAGAGATAGATAGAGAGAGGGAGAAAGAGAGACACGGATAGAGAGAGGGAGAGAGACAGAGACAGTGAGAGAGAGATAAAGAGAAGTAGAGAGAGAGATAGAGAGAGAGGGAAAGATAGAGAGAGATGGATGGATTGATGAATGGATATTGAAGGTGTGGTTTTATGTCACTGTGTTTTCTTTCTCCAAAGGGACAGTAGAGTGCGCTGTTGGACCATGATAAACATCAGAGTCTGAAACACACTTTAACAGTGACCTGGGAACACAAGGAGTTCATTCATCACCTCGGAAACATTCCGACCTTCACTGAGATCATGAAATAAAGACAAGAAATCCTGGAACCACATTGCGGGTCTGGCAGCATCTGTGGAAAGAGAAGCTGAGTTAACGTTTCGGGTCAGTGACCCTTCTTTCGGGTCAGTAATCCTTTATTTCACTGAGATCATGACTGATCGATAACTTCCCATCGCTCTCTCTCTCCAACCCTCTCTCTCCCTCTCTCCATCCCTCTCTTTCTCCATCCCTCTCTCTCCCTCTCTCTCTATCCCTCTCGCTCCCACTCTCCATCCTCTCTCTTCCTGTCTCCATCCCTCTCTCTCCCTCTCTCTCTCCATCCTTCTCTCATCCTCTCTCCATCTCTCTCCCTCCATCTCTCTCCATCCCTCTCTCTCCTACACTCTCCATCCCTCTCTCTGCTCCTCTCCATCCCTCTCTCTTCCTATCTCCATTCCTCTCTCTCCCTCTCTCGCCATCCATCTCTGCCTCTCTCGCCATCATGCTCTCTCCCTCTCTCTCCATCCCACTCTCTCACTCTCGCTACCAAGCTGGTGTAAAATGAGAGAATGCCAATTAACATCCCTGTCTTTTACAGGGCAGTGACTGTCTCTCTATCTCGCTCGTTATTTTTCTACCTACATGACTTTCCCTCGATCTCTCTATATCTCTACCTCTCTCTATATCTATCTGTCAACCTGACTGACTCTCTATCTATCTATCTATCTCTCTACCTGGTTATCTAGCTCTCTGTCTCTGTATGTATCAAACTCTATCTTTCGGTGATTACAGTTTGAATGAACTAATTAAACATACTGCAGTAATGTAATGAATGACCGTCTTTTCATAGATTTTCTATATATTGACCAGTAGAAGATGTGGTTTGTCATCAATTACGTATCAAAATCCTCTCTGATCTCCAATATCTGTATCACATCCACCATTAACCTTCGCTGCTCGAAGGAGAGAAACCCCCAGCTTCTCCAGTCTCCCCACAGTAACTGAAGTCCCTCATCCCTGGTAACAGATGGTTAATCTCTTTCTAACCTTCACTACACAGAGGCGAACAACTCCCCAATTCACAGGAACTAACTCAGCTCAGAACCATTAACCATCTGAGCGCTGTTTCACACTGTTCAGATACCCTCTCCAGATACCTTCATCTCTGGGACACCTGCCTCCTGACAGCGAGTTCATAAGCTGCTGAAAACTGTTTACCCACTTTCATCTCAGACTCCAGTCACATTTGATGTGTTTTTCAAAGAAATTAGCAGTTCAGACCAGTGAACAATTTAACCCTTTAACTCCCATTCACCACGCTGGTTCGGCAGCAGAGCAGTTATGTTACTGGACTCGAAATCCAGAGGCATGGACTAATGATCTCCAGACTTGAGTTCAATTCCCACTGGGGCAGAAATGCAATTTAAATTCAATTAATTAAATAAATAAAAATCTATCAGAGACACTATGAGTAATCATGAACATGGAGTGTCGTAAAAACCCAACGTCTTCATTGATTACCTTCAGGGAAGGAAATCTGCCATTCTTACCCGGTCTGGCCTATATCTGATTGCAGACCCACAGCAATGTAGTTGACTACTAACTGCCCTCTGATATGGCCTAGCAGGTATTCCCGAAGATGGTTCACTACCACCTTCTCAGAGGCAATAAGGGATGGGCACACTCTCTGGGTATGGAGTGTTGTTTCCCTGAATTCTACTCTATCAAAGCGCTTTCTGAAATGTGAACACCTCTATTCACTCTCCCCCTATCCTCCTGTGTTGTATCATTCTACAACATTGCTAACCAATGTAATGGGGTGGAGCAGAGTGTCGCAGTAAGTGACTGCCAATCACAATGACAACCGGATGCTGGGTATTTAATTGGATACAATATAGAAACCGCCTGCAGGTATGTTGTTGAAAACTCCACACGTTCACGCATCGAGTTAGTATCGAATGAAGAAATCATGTTGCATAAAGTTCTCTGTCTAATCTTGATGGCTGCACTCTTCCCACGTAAGTCAAAGTCAGAAACTGTGTCGAATAATGTATTGTAAAGTCAGCGGTGATTCTGTTCCATAACACTGCTGTGTCAGAGTCTCACTCCAGAATACTTGAGCTCAAAGTCAAAACTAACACCCCAGGTGTCAGGGCTGTGGGAGTGCTGGACTGTCACAGAGGCAGTACTGAAGGTGTGCTGCACTGTCGCAGAGGCAGTACTGAGGGAGTGCTGCACTGTCGCAGAGGCAGTACTGAGGGAGTGCAGCACTGTCACAGAGGCAGTACTGAGGGAGTGCTGCACTGTTGCAGAGGCAGTACTGAGGGAGTGCCGCACTGTCGCAGAGGCAGTACTGAGGGAGTAACTACATTGGTTGCAAAGCCCTTTCTGAGGTCCTGAGGTCCTGAACGGCGATATATTAATGTAATCCCTCTCTTTCTTGCAATGCAGCTCCTGCTCCAATCCATTATTGACTGAAATAATAATCTAATCGATGTTCCATTCCACAGGAATACTCTCCTCCTATGTGGAACAGTCGCCCTCTATCCTATCGATTGCTGCAGGGGAGTCGACAACACTCAGATGCACGCTGACCAATACTGCCTATTCCGATATGTACTGGTACAGACAACAACCAGACAGGGCACTGGAAGCTCTGTTCTATTCTGCTACAGAAGGGTCTGTTACCAATTACACGTCCGAGTCATTTAAGGCAGTCAGATCCAGCAATACACTGTTTCCTTTGGCACTGAGAGACGCCGCTCCATCTCACACCGCTGTCTATTTCTGCGCTTGTAGTGTCACACAGTGTTTGAGAAAGCGGATCCTCAGCTGCAAAAACCTGCAGCGGATGAACGGGAGTTCAGTGCTCATCATCCACCGGCAGGGGGCAGCAGTAGATTTGATCCTCCCTGATGGTGATGGGCACAGTAATGAGCACAGACCAAGCTGTAGAATAGATCAGCAGCCCAGTGTGACCCAGATATTGTTGCACCTACATCCCTCGGGCCAATGTTGCAGAAAACGTTTGCCAGGAGTCCCACCTGACCATTTGTGAATCAACATCTGGCTGTTTTTCTTAATTCGTTCATGGAATGTGGGCCTCGCTGGCTAGGCCAGCATTTATTGCCCATCCCTGATTGCCCTTGAACTGAGTGACTTGCTTGGTCATTCCAGAGGGCATTTAACGGTCAACCACATTGTGTGGATCCGGAGTCACATGTAGACCAGACCAGGTGAAGGCGGTAGATTTCCTTCCCTAACATCAGTGAACGAGAGGGATTGTTGCAACAATGGTCACCATTAGACGAGATTCTTTTGAAAATATAGAAATATTAATGTCATTGAAATGTCATTATCTGTGTTGGTGGGATTCAACCCCCCCCTCCCCCGCCCCACGTCGCTATAACTCTAGCCGAGGCTGTGGATTAAGAATCTAGTCAAGTCAGCCACACACTAATACATCCCCTACAGGAGCAGATCATTTGGAATGCAGAGGTCTGTAATTGGAAATCTACATGTGGCTAATGTGGGAATGCCGATGAGGTTCATTATGTACAATTGGAGATTTCTAATCAGCAGATTAGAAACTGAACAACAGACACCCTTGTTGGGGATGTTAACAACACTTACTCCAGTCACTCAACCATCAAAAGCAACCACGTCCATTCTGATTGGTTGGGTGCTGGAAGGGGCGTGTCCAACACTGCATTACTTCCTCATGCCCTTCATGTTTTACTCAATGACTTGTAAAGAGCGGATTGGTTAGTCACAGAACTGATTTCCTTTGTTCCATTTCCTTTGCTGTTTGAGAGGGCAGTGTCAAGTGGGAGATGTATCTGTTCCTGGCTCTGATAATCCTGGTTCAAGGATACAAAGATTATCCTTCAGAACCTTCCTGTCTTCTCCCTGTCTCCCTTCCATTCCCAGAAGTTCCCTGTTTACTGATCTCCTCCTCTCTCCATCTCTCTCCCAGATGTCAACTCACAGACTATCCACCAGACTCCCGCCGCAGTCTCCAGGTTTCCCGAGAAATGAGTGGAACTGAGGTGCACCGTGGAGGGGAGCAGCAGTAACCTCTCCATGTACTGGTACAGACAATACCCGGGGAAGGAGCCGCTGTTGATGTTTTACTCCAATACTGTTAACTATGTGGATCCAGAGGGGACAGTGGGTGGTTTCACCGCCGAGAGACCGACTGACTCTCAGTTCAATCTGGAGACCTCCAGCCTGCGGGAGAATCACTCGGCCGTGTATTTCTGAGCCTGGAGACTTCACACTGACTGAGAGAATTGGAACAGTTCAATAAAAACCCCAAAGGCAGCAGGAAACACCTGTTTCAGATAAAACCAGGCGGTGCTGCGTCCTGTTGGGTGTTTTTATCATTGGGATCATGTTTTCTGCAAGAAGACAGGGTGGATTTAAATAGAAGGTCGCAGGTTAGAAAGAAGAACAGGGAAATTGCGAAATATACTTAACATGAACACAGAGGTTAAAGTTATGAAGATTAATTTGAACAGTGGGGGATCTTTGCTCCAGAAAGGAGAAGACTGAAGGGTAAACACGATAGACAGACAGACACAGATAGATAGATAGATAGATAGATAGATAGATAGATAGATAGATAGACAGATAGATAGATAGATAGACAGACAGACAGACAGATAAGGTGTGGTGTAATGTCACTGTGTTTCCTTTCTCCAAAGGGACAGCAGAGTGCACTGCAGGACCATGATAAACATCAGAGTCTGCAACACACTTTAACAGTGACCTGGGAACACAAGGAGACCATTCATCACCTCGGAAACACTCCGACCTTCAATGAGATCATGACTGATCAATAACTTCCTGTCGCTCCCTCTCTCCATCCCTCTTTCTCCATCCCTCTCTCCATCCCTCTCTCCATCCCCCTCTCTCCCCCTCTCTCCATCCCTCTTTCCCCATCCCTACCCTCCCTCTCTCTCCCTCCCTCTCTCTCCCACTAGCAACAAAGCCGGTGTAAAACGAGAGAATGCCAATTAACATCCCTGTCTTTTACACGGGCAGTGACTGCCTCTCTATCTAGCTCGCTAAATCTCTACCTATCTTACTTTCCCTCTATCTCTGTATTTCTCTACCTCTCTATCTATCTATCTGTGTACCTGACTGTCTATCGATCTATCTCTCTACCTGGTTATCTATCGCTCTTTCTCGCTATCTATCTAACTCTATCTTTAGCTGATTACAGTTTGTATGAACTGATTAAACATACTGTAATAATGTAATGAATGACCATCTTTTCATCGATTTTGTATATATTGACCATATATGATGTGGTTTGTCATCAATTATCTATCAAAATCCTCCATGATCTTCAATGTCTGTATCACATCTACCATGAACCTTCTGTGCTGTAAGTAGAGTAACCCCCACCTTCTCCAGTCTCTCCACAGTAACTGAAGTCCCTCATCCCTGGCACCAGTCTGGTTAATATCCCTCTCACCTTCACTGCACAGAGGGGAACAACACCCAATGCACAGGGACTCAATACATCCGGTGATGAAACACAGATAAAGAGAGGGTGAATCAGGGAGACATAGAGAGGAAAAACTCAGCGTAAATGAACGGGTCAGAAGGAGACAGAGAGAGAACGACACACACTCACACACACACACAGATACAGAGTGAGAAAGAGATTGAAAGAGTTGGAGACATAAAGCTCGATACATGCAGAGAGAGAGAGAGAGAGAGAGATAGAAACAAAGAGTAAGAAAGAGAGAGGAAGGCGGATTGAGATAGATAGAGAGAGAGACGTTGTCAACCTACTCCACTCTAACTTGTTGACCTGGGCGTCACCATCTCTGCATCACTTCCTAATGCTCTCCCTGTTCCTCCCAATGATTTGTAAAGAGTGGGTTGGTTATTGACAACACTCATCATTCCTGCTCTCTCCTCTTTGCTGATTCAGAGGGCAGCTTAAAGTAAAAGATGTATCTGTTACTGACTCTGATCACCCTGTTTCACCGTAAGGGATTTTATTGAAACAATAATTCTACTTAACATTTCTTTCGTTTTATTTATCTTAGATTCTCTCTCTCTCTTCTCTCTCCCCAAGGCACTGAATTTCCCTGTTTACTGATCTCTCTGTCTCTTTCCCAGATGTGAACTCACAGACTATCCACCAGACTCCCACCGCTGTCTCTAAATTGCCTGGTGAGAGAGTGGAACTGAAGTGCACCGTGCAGGGCAGCAGCACCAGTATCCTCTACATGTACTGGTACAGACAATACCCGGGGAAGGAGCCGCAGATGATGTTTTACTCTATCGCTGCACAAAACGTGAAATCAGAGGGGACGGTGGACGGTTTCACCGCCGAGAGACCGAGTATCTTCGACTTCAACCTGGAGTCCTCCAGTCTGCGGGAGAATCACTCGGCCGTGTATTTCTGTGCCTGGAGTCTTCACAGTGACTTAGAGAGATGGAGCAGTTCAACAAAAACCCCAAAGGCAGCAGGAAACACCTGTGGAAGATAAAACTGCTCGGAGCCTAGAACTTCTTTAGTTTAGCAGAGTGGAAGAATACTGAGATTCAGGCTACTCGGCTAGATGGGATTGAGGTTCACAAGGAGGAGGTGTTATCAATTTTGGAAAGTGTGAAAATAGATAAATCCCCTGGGCCAGATGGGATTTATCCTAGGATTCTCTGGGAAGCTAGGGAGGAGATTGCAGAGACTTTGTGCTTGATCTTTATGTCGTCATTGTCGACAGGAATAGTGCTGGAAGACTGGAAGATAGCAAATGTTGTCCCCTTGTTCAAGAAGGGGAGTAGAGACAGCCCTGGTAATTATAGACCTGTGAGCCTTACTTCGGTTGTGGGTAAAATGTTGGAAAAGGTTATAAGAGACAGGATTTATAATCATCTTGAAAAGAATAAGTTCATTAGCGACAGTCAGCACGGTTTTGTGACGGGTAAGTCGTGCCTCACAAACCTTATTGAGTTTTTCGAGAAGGTGACCAAACAAGTGGATGAGGGTAAAGCAGTGGATGTGGTGGATATGGATTTCAGTAAGGCGTTTGATAAGGTTCCCCACGGTAGGCTATTGCAGAAAATACGGAAGTATGGGGTTGAAGGGGATTTCGAGCTTTGGATCAGAAATTGGCTAGCTGAAAGAAGACAGAGGGTGGTGGTTAATGGCAAATGTTCATCCTGAAGTTTAGTTTCTAGTGGTGTACCGCAAGGATCTGTTTTGGGGCCACTGCTGTTTGTCATTTATATAAATGACCTGGATTGGGTGTAGAAGGGTGGGTTAGTAAATTTGCAGATGACACTAAGGTCGGTGGAGTTGTGGATAGTGCCGAAGGATGTTGTAGGGTACAGCGGGACATAGATAGGCTGCAGAGCTGGGCTGAGAGATGGCAAATGGAGTTTAATGCGGAAAAGTGCGAGGTGATTCACTTTGGAAGGAGTAACAGGAATGCAGAGTACTGGGCTAATGGGAAGATTCTTGGTAGTGTAGATGAACAGAGAGATCTTGGTGTCCAGGTGCATAAATCCCTGAAGGTTGTTACCCAGGTTAATAGGGCTGTTAAGAAGGCATATGGTGTGTTAGCTTTTATTAGTAGGGGGATCGAGTTTCGGAGCCACGAGGTCATGCTGCAGCTGTACAAAACTCTGGTGAGACTGCACCTGGAGTATTGCGTGCAGTTCTGGTCACCGCATTATCGGAAGGATGTGGAAGCTATGGAAAGGGTGCAGAGGAGATTTACTAGGATGTTGCCTGGTATGGAGGGAAGGTCTTACGAGGAAATGTTGAGGGACTTGAGGTTGTTTTCGTTGGAGAGAAGGAGGAGGAGAGGTGACTTAATGGAGACATATAAGATAATCAGAGGGTTAGATAGGGTGGATAGTGAGAGTCTTTTTCCTCGGATGGTGATGGCAAACACGAGGGAACATAGCTTGAAGTTGAGGGGTGATAGATATAGGGCAGATGTCAGTGGTAGTTTCTTTACTCAGAGAGTAGTAGGGGCGTGGAACGCCCTGCCTGCAGCAGTATTAGACTCGCCAACTTTAAGTGCGTTTAAGTGGTCATTGGATAGACATATGGATGAAAATGGAATAGTGTAGGTCAGATGGTTTCACAGGTCGGCGCAACATCGAGGGCCGAAGGTGCTGTACTGCGCTGTAATGTTCTAATTCTAATTCTAATTCTAATAACAAAAACACCAAAGGCAGCAGGAAAGATTTGTAAAGAGTGGATTTGGACCTTCACAAGACTCTAAACTCCTACTGTCACTCCTGTGTCTATTAAGAGAACACGTTACAGTGAAAGATGTATCAGTTACTGTGTCTGATAATCCTGTTTCATTGTAAGTGAGTATGAAATGCAAAGATTATCGTTAATAACCTTCCTCTCTTCTCCCTGTCTTCCTTTCATTCCCAGAAGTTCCCTGTTTACTGATCTCCTCCTCTGTCCATCTCTGTCCCAGATGTGAACTCACAGACTGTCCACCAGATTCCCGCCACTGTCTTCAGATTTCCCGGGAAAGGAGTAGAACTGATGTGCACTGTCAAGGGGAGCAGCAGTAGCATCTCCATGTACTGATACAGACAACACCCGGGGAAGGAGCCGCTATTGATGTTTTTCTCCAGTACTGCTAACTATGTGGATCCAGAGGGGACGGGGAAAGGTTTTACCGCCGAGAAACTGAATAAGTACGAGTTCAAACTGGAGTCCTCCAGCCTGCGTGAGAATCACTCGGCCGTGTATTTCTGTGCCTGGAGTCTTCACAGTGAGAGATGGAGCAGTTCAACAAAAACCCCAAAGGCAGCAGGAAACACCTGTTTCAGATAAAACCAGGCTGTGCTGCGTCCTGTTGGGTGTTTTTGGCATTGGAAAAGTGTTTTTGACAAGAAGACAGGGCGGATTTAAACAGAAAGTGAGAGGTTAGATATAGAAGCACAGGGGAATTGTGAAATAGACTTTACAGGAATGATATCGGAACAAAGATAGTTTGAACATCTTTGCTCCAGAAAGGAGAAGACTGAAGGGTGAACATTCATAGTTCTTAGAAAGATTATGAAAGGGTTTAATGTGTGAAGTGAAGATCAGATAGGTAGGGAGATAGGTCGATAGATAGCTGGTAGGCAGACAGACAAAGTTGTGTTTTATTCACTGACTGTGTTGTCTTTATCCACAGCGACAGCAGAGGGCGGTGTAGGACCGTGATAAGTATCAGATTATTGATGATGTTTCAATAGGGACTTTGAAACTTGTCTATGAACCTCTCCTGATAATTATAGAACTACATCCCGGTTACAGTCTGGTGAACTGAACACAAGGAAGCGCAGATGCTGGATGGTTTTGGTTCTGGGCGCTCTGTCACTATATTGGAGCTCATTGCGTTTCTGGGGTATAAATAAATAAGGATGGAAATACTAATCAGGTCAGACAGCCTCTGTGGAGAGAGACAAAACATTAACATATCAGGTCGTAGACCTTTCAACAGAACTGGAAGGATTTAGTGATCTATCAGCTTTTAAGCAACAGAAAGCCAGGGAGAGGGAGGATGGGAGGAATGAAGGAGAGACTTAATAACAAAACTGAGGCTGGTGCAAGACAAAGGAGATGTTAATGGGTCAAGTAAAGAACAAGAGATGGGTCTAGAGGAGGTGAAAATAGCAGAAACACAATTATTACCAACAAACCTCTGCCCATATAAACCGGAGCAGTTGTTATGATCAGAAATTGTTTAACTCACTGTTGAGCCCAGAAAGCTGCAAAGTATCCAATTGAAAGATGATGTGCTTTTCTTCGAGTTTCTGTTGAGCTTCACTGGAGCAGAGAAGGAGGTCGAGGACAGAGAGGTGGGAGTGGGAATGAGAATTAAAAGTATCCGCTAACGAGAATCTCAGGGTCACACTTGCAGCCTGAATGCAGGATGTTCCACAATGCTGTTAGCCTGTAGCTGTACTTGGTCTCTGCAGCTAGTCCCACTCCCCCTGCCCTTTCTAAATAACACTGCATATTTTCCTTACACATAATTATTCAAATTTCCTTTTGAAAGCGACGATTGAAACTGCCTCCCCCGCACTCTCAGGTAGTGCATTCCAGATCCTAACCATTCACTGTGTCAAAAGGTTTCCTCAGTTCACCTTTGGATCTTCTGCCAATTACCATCAATAAGTGACCTCTGGTTCTCAATCAATCCGGTGATGAAACACAGAGACAGAGAGGGTGAATCAGGGAGACGTAGTGGCTCAGTGGAAATGTACGGGACAGAGGGAGACAGAGACAGAAAGATGCACACACTCACAAACACACACAGATACAGAGAGAGAAAAAAGAATGAAAGAGTTGCAGACATAAAGCTGGATGTATGCAGATAGAGAGAGAGAGAGAGACATTGTCAACCTACTCCACTCTGACTTGTTTACCTGGGCGTCACCATCTCTGCATCACTTCCTAATGCTCTTCCTGTTCCTCCTAATGATTTGTAAAGAGTGGGTTGGTTATTAACAACACTCATCACTCCTGCTCTCTCCCCTTTGCTGATTCAGAGGGCAGGTTAAAGTAAATGATGTATCCGTTACTGACTCTGATCACCCTGTTTCACCGTAAGGCATTTTATTGAAACAATAATTCTACTTAACATTTCTTTAGGTGATGTTTTTATTTATTTATTTCTCTCTGTCTCTCTCCCACTGGACAGAAGTTCCCTGTTTACTGATCTCCTCCTCTCCCTGTCTCTTTCCCAGATGTGAACTCATAGAATATCCACCAGACTCCCGCCGCTGTCTCCAAATTTTCTGAGGAGCAGGTGAAGTTGAAATGCACCGTGCAGGGCAGCAGTAACCCTGACATGTTCTGATACAGACAATACCCGGGGAAGGAGCCACAGTTTATGTTTTACTCCACAGGTACTGATCACATAAATCCGGAGAAGGCGGTGGACGGTTTCACCGCCGAGAGACCGACTAGCTCCCAGTTCAATCTGGAGCCCTCCAGCCTGCGGGAGAATCACTCGGCCGTGTATTTCTGTGCCTGGAGAGATCACAGTGACTCAGAGTTGGAGCAGTTCAACAAAAACCCCAAAGGCAGCAGGAAACACCTGTGGAGGGTAAAACTGCCCGAAGCCTCGAATTTCTTTCGTTTTGCAGAGCGAAAGTGTTTATGATAACAAGAAGAGATGGGTTAGAGTGGTAGTGAGAGATTAGATATACAGGTAGTAGAGAATGTGCTGAGAACAATTAACAAGGATGACACCAGATCTGAGGTTGTAACTATCAGGAAAGATCAACTAGAAAAAGACTTGAGTTTTTCTGCATTGACACTGAGTTTTCCTCCTCTGTAGGGTTAACAGAGGGTGCTCTCGGACCATGAATACACAATGGCCTGGCAAACATTTAATAGGAAAACAGAAAGAGGCAGAGGTCATACAGCCCTCGAGCTTCATACACATTGACAGGAGAAGCACATTCATCACCTTAGAGAGGGATATACACACACTCAACGAGAGAGACAAATCGAGGAAGACCGAGTGTGTGAGAGAGGGATAGAACAAGATTGAGAGGAAAACTGACAGAGACAGAGAGACTGAGACAGAGAGACTGAGACTGAGACAGAGAGAGACTGAGAGAGACTGAGAGAGAGAGACTGAGAAAGAGAGATTGAGACAGACAGGAGAAGAGAGAGGAGAGCGAGGAGGACAGAGAGGGGGAACAAGAAAGAGAGAGAGGGAGAACAAAAAACACAGAAGAAGAGACTGAGACAGAGAGACTGAGACAGAGAAACAGTGAGGGAGACTGAGAGAGAGAGACTGAGAGACAGAGAGAGACAGAGAGTGAGAGAGAGACAGAGAGAGAGAGACAGAGACAGAGAGAGAGAGACTGAGAGAGAGACAGAGAGAAAGCGACTGAGGGAAAGCGACTGAGACAGAGAGACAGACAGAGGAGAGAGAGGAGGACAGAGAGGGGGAAGAAGGAAGTGCGAGAGAAAAGCAAAAAAAACACAGAGGAAGAGAGTGAGACAGATTGGGAGACAGACACACACACACACAGAATGAGACAGGGAGAGAAAGACAGCAAGCAGTAAAACAGAGGGAGACAGTTAACTAAAGACAGAGCGAGTGAAAAACACACGCACACACATGCACAGCTTTGTATCCGTGCCCATTCATCTTCCGGCTCATTGAATAAGAATATCCCGTGATCTCAGGATTGTAACTATCAGGAAAGAATAACAATAAAAGGACTGGGGCTGTTATAGACTGACACTGTGTATATGTTCACCACAGGGACAGCTGAGGACGCTCTTGGACCATGTGATGTACAATGGCTTTTGAGAAGGAGTTCACAGGAAAACTGAAACAGTGAGAGAACATACAGTCCTCCAGGTTGATATACATGACCAGGAGAAGGAAATCCACATCCTTAGAGAGAGAGAAGAGAGAGAGAGAGACAAAGAGAGAGAGAGAGAGACACACACACACAGCGAGAGAGACAAACAAAGAGAGAGAGAGAGAGAGAGACCTAATGTGTGTGTATCTGTGAGAGAGAGACTGAAATAAACAGACTGAGACATATAGGGAGGCACAGAAGAGAGACAGAGAGGAAGAAAGGAGCATCACAAGTAAAGGACAGGGAGAGACAGAGAGAGAGAGAGAAAGTGGGTCATTGGCAACCAACTCGATTCTCATTTGTTGATGTGGGAAATGAACGTCACCATCTCTGCATCACTTCCTAATGCTCTCCCTGTTCCTCCCAATGATTTGTAAAGAGTGGGCTGGTTATTAACAACACTCATCACTCCTGCTCTCTCCCCTTTGCAGATTCAGAAGGCAGCTTAAAGTAAAAGATGTATCTGTTACTGACTCTGATCACCCTGTTTCACCGTAAGGAATTTTATTGAAACAATAATTCTACTTAACATTTCTTTAGGATATGGTTTTATTTATTTCGTTCTCTCCTTCTCTCTCTTTCTCTCTCCCCACTGGACTGAATTTCCCTGTTTACTGATCTCCTCCTCTCCCTGTCTCTTTCCCAGATGTGAACTCACAGACTATCCTCCAGACTCCCGCCACTGTCTCCAGATGTTCTGAGGAGCAGGTGAAGCTGAAATGCACCGTGGATGGTACCAGTAACCCTTACATGTACTGGTACAGACAATACCCGGGGAAGGAGCTGCAACTGATGTTTTACTCCCTAACTGCACAAAGAGTGGACTCAGAGGGGACGGTGGAGGGTTTCACCGCCGAGAGACCAACTGACTCCAAGTTCAACCTGGAGTCCTCCAGCCTGCGGGAGAATCACTCGGCCGTGTATTTCTGTGCCTGGAAAGACCACAGTGACTCAGAGAGATGGAGCAGTTCAACAAAAATCCCAAAGGCAGCAGGAAACACCTGTGGGGGATAAAACCGTTTGGTGCCTCTACCTGTTGTTTCCTTATGCAGAGTGAAAGTGTTTGTTACAAAAAAAAGAGTTGAGTTATGATTATAGTGACACACTAGATTTACAGGTACTGCCGAGGGTGCAATGAACGATTAATGAGGATGTCACGAGATCTCAGAATGTAACTATCAGGAATCAATGACAATAATCTGGATTTTTATGCACTGACCCTGTGTTTACCTTCTCCACAGGGACAGCAGAGGGGGATCCAGGACCATGGACCAGACAATGGCTTTGAGAAGGATTTAGTGAGACAACTAAGATAGCAGGAGATCATGTCGATCCAGCTTGATACACATTAGCAGGACAAGGACACCCACTCCTTTAGAGAGAGAAAGAGAGTGCATGTGTGTAAAAGAGAGAGCGAGGTTCAGTGAGTGAGAGGAAAAACGACAGACAGAGTTAAAGTGACTGAGACAGAGAGGGAGACGGAGATAGAGGCAAAGACAGTGAGACAGCAAGAGACACATAATGAGAGAGAGAGGGACACTGAGAGAGAGACGGAGAGAAAGAGAGACTGTGATAAAGAGCCTGTGATGGATAGGGAGATAGATCTAGAGAGAGGCAGAGAAAGGGAAATAACTAAAGAGATAACAAGAGTATGAGAGAGGGAGAGTCAGAGAGAAGGAGAGAATGGGAGACATAACCTTAGATATATGAGGAGAGAGGGAGAGTCAGAGAGAGAAAGTGAGTGAAGACAGACTGAGATAGAGAGGGAGAGAGAATCTGAGAAAGGAAGAGAGTGGGAGACATATCCCGAGACACATGAGGTGAGAGAGAGAGAGAGACAGAGAGGGAGTGCAAGAGAGCAGAAGGTAAACTCTGATAGAGATAGATAGATAGATAGATAGAGATAGAGAGAGAGAGAGAGAGAGAGAGAGAGAGAAGCAGATTGGCAGCCAATTCAATTCTGATTTGTTGACCTGGGGGAATGGGCGTCTCCAACATTGTATCACTTCCTAATGCTCTTCATGTTCCTCCCAATGATTTGTAAAGAGTGGATTTGGACCTTCACAAGACGCTAAGCTCCTGCTCTCACTCCTGTGTCTATTAAGAGAACAAGTTGAAGTGAAAGATGTATCAGTTACTGTGTCTGATAATCCTGTTTCATTGTAAGTGAGCATGAAATACAAAGATTATCGTTAATAACTTTCCTCTCCTCTCCCTGTCTCCCTTCCATTCCCAGAAGTTCCCTGTTTACTGATCTCCTCCTCTCTCCATCTCTCTCCCAGATGTGAACTCACAGACTATCCACCAGACACCCGCCGCTGTCTCCAGATTTCCCGGGAAAGGAGTGGAACTGAGGTGCACTGTGGAGGGGAGCCGCAGTAACTTCAACATGTACTGGTACAGACAAGAGCTGGGGAAGGAGCTGCTGTTGATGTTTTACTCCAGTACTGCTAACTATGTGGATCCAGAGGGGACGGTGGATGGTTTCACCGCCGAGAGACCTGATTAGTGCGAGTTCAACCTGGAGTCCTTCAGCCTGTGGGAGAATCACTCGGCCGTGTATTTCTGTGCCTGGAGTCTTCACAGTGACTCAGAGCGATGGAGCAGTTCAAGAAAAACCCCAAAGGCAGCAGGAAATACCTGTTTCAGATAAAACCAGGCGGTGCTGCGTCCTGTTGGGTGTTTTTATCATTGGTAACATGTTTTTCACAAGAAGACAGGGCGTATTTAAATAGAAATTGAGAGGTTAGATATAGAAACACAGGGGAATTGTGAAATAGACTTGACAGGAATGATATCAGAACACAGAGGTTAAAGTTATCAAGATAGTTTGTACATCGGGGGATTATTTCTCCAGAAAGGAGAAGACAAGGGTAAACTTTCAGCGGTCTTAGAGAGATTATTAAAGATTTTAATATCTGAAATGAAGATCAGATAAAAACAGACAGACAGTCAGATAGACAGATAGATAGATACGGTGTGGTTTTATTTCAGTGCGTTTTCTTTCTCCAAAGGGACAGCAGAGTGCGCTGTTGGACCATGATAAACATCAGAGTCTGGAACACAGTTGAACAGTGACCTGGGAACACAAGGAGAACATTCATCACCTCGAAAAAACTCCGCCCTTCAATGAGTTCGTGACTTTTCAATAACTTTCTGTCGCTCCCTCTCTCCATCCCTCTCGCTCCATCCCTCTCTCTCCATCCCTCTCTCTCCATCCCTCTCTCTCCATCTCTCTCGCTCCCTCTCTCTCTATTCCCCACTCTACCACTAGCTACAAAGCCGGCGTAAAATGGGAGTTTGCGAATTAACATTCCTGTCTTTTACAGGGGCAGTGACTGTCTCTCTATGTAGCTCGCTATTTCTCTACCTGTCTGACTTTCCCTCCAACTCTCTATTTCTCTACCTCTCTCGATATCAATCTATCTCTCTACCTGGTGATCTATCTCTCTGTCTCTCTATCTATCCAACTTTATATTTAGGTGATTACACTTTGTATGAACTAATTAAACATGCTGCACTAATATAATGAATGACCATCTTTTCCAGGATTTTCTATACATTGACCAGTAGATGATGTGGTTTGTCATCAATTATCTATCAAAATCTTTTATCACCTTCAATATCTGTATCACATCTACCATTAACCTTCTCTGCTCTCAGGAGAGAAACCCCCAGCTTCTCCAGTCTCTCCACAGTAATTGAACTCCCTCATCCCTGGTACCAGTCTGGTTAATCTCCCTCTAACCTTCACTACACAGAGGCGAACAACCCCCCAATGAACAGGAACTAACTCAGCTCGGAACCCTTAACCATCTGAGCGCTGTTTCACACTGTTCAAAGGCGAGATCCCTCTCCAGATAACTTCATCTCTGGGACACCTGCCTCCTGACAGCGAGTTCAGAAGAGCACAAGTGTCCTTCTTGAATAATGGTACCACATTCGCTGTCCTCCAGTCCTCTGAGACCACTCCTGTGGCCAGAGAGAATTGAAATTTTGTGTCAGAGGCCCTGAAATCTCCTCCCTTGCCTCACATAACAGCCTGGGATATGTCTCATCCGGGCTGCGGTCTTTTCCACTTTTAAGACTGCTAAAACAGCTAATACTCCTCCCTTTAAAAGCTAATATGTTCAAGTATATCACAACCCCCCTCCCTGATATCTACACCTACATCATCCTTCTCCATAGTGAACATAGTGAAATATGCCGTTCTTACACGGTCTGGCCTATATGTGCCTCCAGACCAACAGCAATGTTGTTGACTATTAACTGCCCAGCAGGCATTCCCGAAGATGGTTCACCACCACCAACTCAAGGGCAATAAGGGATGGGCACACTCTCCGGGTACAGAGGGTTGTTTCCCTGAATTCTACTCTATCAAATCCCTTTCTGAAATGTGAACACCTCTATTCAATCTCCCCCTATCCTCCTGTGTTGCATCATTCTACAACATTGCTACACAATGTAATGGGGTGGAGCAGAGTGTCGCAGTAAGTGACTGCCAATCACAATGACAACCGGATGCTGGGTATTTAATTGGATACAATATAGAAACCGCCTGCAAGTGCGTTGTTGAAAACTCCACACGTTCGCACATCGAGTTAGTATCGAATGAAGAAATCATGTTGCATGAAGTTCTCAGTCTAATCTTGATGGCTGCACTCTTCCCACGTAAGTCAAAGTCAGAAACTGTGTCGAATAATGTATTGTAATGTCAGCGGTGATTCTGTTCCATAACACTGCTGTGTCAGAGTCTCACTCCAGAACACTTGAGCTCAAAGTCAAAACTAACACCCCAGGTGTCAGGGCTGAGGGAGTGCTGGACTGTCGCAGAGGCAGTACTGCGGGTGTGCTGCACTGTCGCAGAGGCAGTACTGAGGGTATGCTGCACTGTCGCAGAGGCAGTACTGAGGGAGTGCAGCACTGTCACAGAGGCAGTACTGAGGGAGTGCTGCACTGTTGCAGAGGCAGTACTGAGGGAGTGCCGCACTGTCGCAGAGGCAGTACTGAGGGAGTAACTACATTGGTTGCAAAGCCCTTTCTGATGCCCTGAGGTCCTGAACGGCGATATATTAATGTAAGCCCTCTCTTTCTTGCAATGCAGCCTCTGCTCCAATCCATTATTGACTGAAATAATAATCTAATCGATGTTCCGTCCCACAGGAATACTCTCCTCCTATGTGGAACAGTCACCCTCTTTCCTATCGATTGCAGCAGGAGAGTCGACAACACTCAGATGCACGCTGACCAATACTGCCTATTCCTATATGTACTGGTACAGACAACAGCCAGACAGGGCACTGGAAGCTCTGTTCTATTCTGCTGGAACAGGGTCTGTTACCAATTACACATCCGAGTCATTTAAGGCAGACAGAGCCAGCAATACACTGTTTACTTTGGCACTGAGAGACGCCGCTCCATCTCACACCGCTGTCTATTTCTGCGCTTGTAGTATCACACAGTGTTTGAGAAAGCGGATCAGCAGCTGCAAAAACCTGCAGCGGATGAACGGGAGTTCAGTGCTCATCTTCAACTGGCAGGGGTCAGCAGTAGATTGAAGCTTATTGTTAATATCTATCTGTCCACCTGATTGTTTATCTCTCTGTCTCTCTATCTATCTATCTCTTTACCTGGTTATCTATCTCTCTGTCTCTCTATCTATCTAAATCTATATTTAGGTAATTACAGTTTGTATGAACTAATTAAACATACTGCAGTAATGTAATGAATGACCATCTTTTCATTGATTTTCTATATATTGACCAGTAGATGATGTGGTTTGTCATCAATTATCTATCAAAATCCTCTATGATCTTCAATATCTGTATCACATCTAATTAACCTTCTCTGCTCTAAGGGCAGAAACCCCCAGCTTCTCCAGTCTCTCCACAGTAACTGAAGTCCCTCATCCCTGATACCAGTCTGGTTAATCTCCCTCTAACCTTCACTAAACAGAGGCGAACAACCCCCCAATGCACAGGAACTAACTCAGCGCAGAACCATTAACCATCTGAGCGCTGTTTCACACTGTTCAAAGTGAGACCCCTCTCCAGATACCTTCATCTCTGGGACACCTGCCTCCTGAAAGCGAGTTCAGAAGCTGCTGAAAACTCTTTACCCACTTTCATCTTAGACTCGAGTCACATTTGATGTGTTCTTCAAAGAAACTAGCAGTTCAGACCAGTGAACAATTTAACCATTTAACTCCCATTCACCATGGAGGTTCGGCAGCAGAGCAGTTATGTTACTGGGCTAGTAATCCAGAGGCATGGACTAATGATCCCCAGACTTGAGTTCAATTCCCACCGGGGCAGAAATGCAATTTAAATTCAATTAATTAAATAAATAAAAATCTAGAATGGAAAGTATGAGTAATCCTGAACATGGAGTGTCGTAAAAACCCAACGTCTTCATTGATTACCTTCAGGGAAGGAAATCCGCCATTCCTACCTGGTCTGGCCTATATGTGACTGCAGACCCACAGCAATGTGGTTGACTGTTAACTGCCCTCTGATATGGCCCAGCAGGTATTCCCGAAGATGATTCACCATCACCTTCTCAGGGGCAATAAGGGATGGGCACACTCTATGGGTATAGAGGGTTGTATCCCTGAATTCTACTCTATCAAATCCCTTTCTGAAATGTGAACACCTCTATTCAATCTCCCCCTATCCTCCTGTGTTGTATCATTCTACAACATCGCTATGCAAAGTAATGGGGTGGAGCAGAGTGTCGCAGTAAGTGACTGCCAATAACAATGACAACCGGATGCTGGGTATTTAATTGGATACAATATAGAAACCGCCTGCAAGTGTGTTGTTGAAAACTCCACACGTTCACACATCGAGTTAGTATCGAATGAAGAAATCATGTTGCATGAGGTTCTCTGTCTAATCGTGATGGCTGCATTCTTCCCACGTAAGTCAAAGTCAGAAACTGTGTAGAATGATGTATTGTAATGTCAGCGGTGATTCTGTCCGGAACACTCCTGTGTCAGAGTCTCACTCCAGAACACTTGAGCTTAAAGTCAAGGCTGACAACCCAGGTGTCAGGACCGAGGGAGTGCTGGACCGTCGCAGAGACAGTACAGAGGGAGTGCTGCACTGTCGCAGATGCACTATTGAGGAAGTGCTGCTCTGTCGACGAAGCAGTACTGAGGGAGTGCTGCACTGTCGCAGAGGCAGTACTAAGGGGGTACCTACATTGGTTGCAAAGCCGTTTCTGATGTCCTGAGGTCCTGACCGGCTCTATATTAATGTAAGCCCTTTCTTTCTTGCAATGCAGCTCCTGCTCCAATCCATTATTGACTCAAATATTAATCTCATCGATGTTCCATTCCTCAGGAATACTCTCCTCCTATGTGGAACAGTCGCCCTCTATCCTATCGATTGCAGCAGGGGAGTCGACAACACTCAGATGCACGCTGACCAATACTGGCTAACCCCATATGTACTGGTACAGACAACAGCCAGACAGGGCACTGGAAGCTCTGTTCTATTTGTTAACAGAAGGGTCTGTTCCCAATTACACGTCCGAGTCATTTAATGCAGTCAGAGACAGCGATACACTGTTTACTTTGGCACTGAGAGACGCCGCTCCATCTCACACCGCTGTCTATTTCTGCACTTGCAGTATCGCACAGTGTTTGATAAAGCGGATCAGCAGCTGCAAAAACCTGTAGTGGATGAACGGGAGTTCAGTGCTCAACTTCCAACGGCATGGGGCAGCAGTCGATTGAATCTCAGTGCTCATTTACCACCAGCAGGGGGCAGTAGTGGATTGAATCTCAATGCTCATTTTCCACCAGCAGGGGGCAGCAGTAGATTGAATCTCAGTGGCTCATCTTCCACCAGCAGGGGGCAGCAGTAGATTGAATCTCAGTGCTCATCTTCCACCGGCAGGGGGCAGAAGTAGACTGACTCTCAGTGGCTCATTTTCCACTGGGAGGGGGCAGCAGTAGATTGAATCTCTGTTCATTTTCTGCCACCAGGTCATGGAATCATCTTGGATAACAGCACATAAGGAGCCCATTCAGCCCATCTCCCCCCTACTGGCTTATTTGAAAGAACTGTCCAGTTAATGCTCTTCCCCCCTGCTACTCTCCCATAGCCGTGCACATTGTTTCCATTCACGTGTACATTCCATTCCCTTTTGAACGTTCTTGTTCAAAGTGCTTCCAACACCCTTTCAGACTGTGCTAAACACATCATAACAACTCGCTGCTTAAATAAATCATCACTTCTCCCCCCTCCCCCCACTAATTCATCTGCCAGTTACATTTAATCAATGTCTCCTGGTTGCCTTCTACCTATAGAAGCAGTTTCTATTCATTTAATATTTATAAAAATTCTTTAATGGGATGTGAGCATCGCTGACTAGTCCAACATTTGCTATCCATCCCAAGTTGCCCTTGTCCTTCTTGGTGATAGCGGTAGCGGGTTTGGAAGGTGTTCCGAAGGAGCCTTTGGGAGTTGATGCAGTGCATCTTGTATATAGTCCACACTGCTGCCACTGTGTGTCGGTGGTGGAGGGAGTGAATGTTTGTGGATAGGGTGCCAATCAAGCGGGCTGTTTTGTCCTGGGTGGTGTCGACCTTCTTGAGTGTTGTTGGAGCCACACTCGAGTGGAGAGTATTCCATCACCCTCTTGACTTGTACCTTGTAGAGAGTCTGCATTAGTTTGAGGGGTTGCCTTGTAGATGGTGGACAGTCTTTAAGAAGTCAGGAGGTGAGGTACCCAAGACTCAACGTGCTTTCTGAATTGGTACAACTCTCCTCTCTGAGTTGGAAGGTGCCACTACACAGACTGGAGCCAATAAAAAGGCTGACACTTTCGTGCCAAATAAAACTGCAGGTAAGTCAAAACAAATCCACCGACCGAAAATGTGTACTCAAATGCATATTTCACATTATTTTCTCTGATTAAGCAGAATTACTGCACACAATTTTGAATGCAACGCAAACGCAACAAATTGATGCTAAACCCTTTATAAAAAGTCTGGTTTGGCCTCAACTGGTGTAGCGTGTCCACTTCTGTACATAACATTGTAGGGAGGATGGAGAGGGTGCAAAGGAGATTTATAAGGAGGTGACCCGGCGTGAGGGATTTCAGCGATGTGGAGATCTGGGAGAAGCGGCTCATTGGAACAGACAAGGTTAGAAAAAGTCCCAGAGCCCAATCCAGAAGGTCAGTGGTGCGATGATGGACCACACCACTGCTCATTCAATCCACAAACATTGGAATGTTTCCCATTCCATCCATGATCTTCCCACTTCATGTAAAGTGCATCTATGGAATAGTTAACTTGTCACCCCCACTCCTGGTCTAACCTTTAACATTTCCATTGTTACCGAGTCCTGAAGGATATTTAAGAAAGATAGTGAACATTTACTCTTGTAACATCTCAGCTTTTCTGAAATGACCCTCCCAGCAATGCACACATCCCATCACTGAATACATTCAGATACAATTGGAAGTGAACAAGCTTGATAATGATGGTGGAGTGAGCATCTTTTCATGGTTATGAGGCTGCTGAGGGTGAGGCTGACACAGATGCTGGCGGTCGGGAGGAGGGTGATAATGTGTCCTCAGATGGTAATGATGAGTGTGAGGATGGTGTCAGGATGAATGTGGTTATGATCAGGGGAGTACTGAAGGTATTGATGATCCCAACACACCCGCCCAGTTAATCACCTCTCCACCACAGAAGATAGTTTACATCACATTTACTCCCTTCCTTTCTGCAACTTTCAAAGACATGAAACAGAACTGCAGGCCCAGAAACCGATGAACTGAGGGTCAAACATTGGTCCCTCCCCAGAAATGACGAGTCCTCGGGGAGCCCAGGAGCAAAGAAAGAAAGCTTGGCTCCGCCTATGAAAATGTTGAAGATGATGGAGACGGAAGCTGTAAATTCCAGTCAGTTCCCAGAACTTTGAGATACTCTACAATAAAAGTGCTCAGTTATTTCATATAAAACCACACGGATCCTTCACCCTCCAGAGATGGCTGTGTCTCAGCTCTGGGTTGTGTTGTTGGTGTTAACGGGTAAGGAGGTGTCTGAACTGTGAGGTTACAATGATGTACATGTGTCTTGATTCTCAGTCTCTGTCTGTCTTTGTCTCTCTCCTTCTCCCTCTATATTTCTTTCTCTGTCTCTCATCCTCTCTCTCGCTCTCTGCCTCTCTGCCTCAAACTGGTACCCACCGCTCTATCTCTCTTTCTCTTCCCACTTCTATCTCTTCTTGTTGGTAAGAATATATACATTGTCCCTGGTTTTATCTCTCTCTTTCTCTCTCTCCCTCTCTGTGTTACAGATGTGGAGGCCGTGTTGATCCAACAGACTCCCGCTTCCATATCCCATTCCCCGGGCTCTCCAGTCAGGATCCAGTGCGTTTACAAAAAGGCAGATGCTAGTTCTGTTTTCTACTGGTCCCGATGGCATCCGGACCGTGAGCCCGAGAACCTTTTCTATTCCTACCCCGCCGGAACGGTCACCCCCTCCAGAGAGGTTGGCGGTTTGACCGCCAGGAGACCCGACAACACCCATTTTTACCTGGAGTCCTCCAGCCTGTTGGTGAATCAATCAGCCGTGTATTACTGTGCCTGGAGTCAGCACAGTGACTCAGAAAGGCGCCGGAGTTCAGCAAAAACTCTAAAGTGGGAGGAAAGCACTTGTGGGAGATCAACCTGTCTGTCTATCTCAGTGTCTTTCTGTCTCTCTGACTATCTGCGGGTTTCTGTGTCGCTTTGTGCGTCTCTGCATCCATCCATCTATCTATCTATCTCTTCATCTGTGTCTGTCTGTCTGTCCATCTATCTATCTGTCTATCAAACTGTCTCTCTATCTATCTCTCTCTCTCTCTCTATCTATCTATCTATCTATCTATCTATCTATCTATCTATCTATCTATATATCTATCTATCTATCTATCTATCTATCTATCTATCTATCTATCTATCTATCTATCTCGCTGTCCATTTTTGGTTACATTGCACTTTTTGTCTATCTATGTACCTCGATCATATACATATTTGTCACCGAGTTATCTATCTATCTGTCTCTCACCTCTCTAAATATGCATCCACCATATATCTGACGTTTATCATCTATCGAACACCATTCTTTACACCATACCAGTTTAATTATTGATATATCATGATTTGTATTTTACTGATAGTTTCATCTTCTTGCTCCACTTCGACTCAGGGTACATCAATACATTATGAATTATTAAAAATGCTGCAGCAATGTGCTCAGATCCTTCTCGTTAAGGCAGCCTCTACCTGTAAAGAACAGATTCCGAGGTGGGGTAAATGGGTTCATGGTCCTGTTGAATGAGCTGTCGGTGGTTTAGGACAAGAGATACACATAGCTCCCTGTTGTACATGTCCCCAATGATTCATACAATGCAAAAGTGAGACACCTCCCCAGATAGGTCTCTCACTGGAACACCTGCCTCCTGACGGCGGTTTGAGCATCTGTTTAAAACAGTTAACCCACTTCTTCATGACACTGTCGCTTTTCAAAGTATCTAAGATTTCACCCCAATGTAAAACATAACCCTTGAATTGTTGTTTAGCACAGGGGAAATTAATTTTGATCTGCCTAATACAAACAAGCAACTTGATGCGTCTTATTTGTTTATAGAGTCATGCAGCAGAGGCAAAGGCCATTCAGCCCATTGAGCCTGGCCCGGCTGTTCGAAAGAACTACCCAATGCAACACCTATCATCCTCCTTCCATCCCTCTGCATCTTACCCTATCAGCACCTCCTTCTGTACCTTTATCCCACATGTCCTCATATAGTCTCCCACTTAAATGCATCTCCACTAGTGGCCTAAACCCACTCTGTTAATGCGGGTTCCAGATTCTCCCCACTCCCTGGGTAAAGTCATTGATTCTGAATTGCCTATTGGATTTATTAGTAACTGCCTTATATTGGTGACCCTCTGACCACCTCCAGGCGCATATCCATTGTCTCTCGAGATAAGGAGGCCCAAAAGAGTTTTGCATCTCCCCTATTCAATTTCTCCCACTCCCTGCTCCTCCCCAATCGCCCTGCATTTCGTTTCAACTTCAAGGTTTTGTCCAACTGCCTTTTTGAAACTTCCTCTTGAATCTGCTTCCCTCTCACTTTCAGGCAGAGTGTTACATATTATAACTCACTGGTTTAAACAGATTCTCCTGATCTATCCCTCTGAAACTGTTAGTCATGATCCTATATCTGAGTTCTCTGTTCTCTGAAGCTCCAACAGGGGAAATAATTTCTCCCTTTGTACTCTATCAAACAGCTGTGCAGCTAGTGTAAAACATCCCATTAGCTTGCTCTGATCTATCCTACTGAAGATGTTGTTAAATTTGTTTGTGTTTTTCTCCTGTTGCGGTACTTGTTGAATTTGTTGGTGTTTCTCTCCTGTTGAGGTTGTTGTCGAATTTGTTGGTGATTTTCTCCTGTTGAGGTTGTTGTCGTTCTGTTGGTGTTTCTCTCCTGTTGAGGTTGTTGCTGAATTTGCTGGTGTTTCTCTCCTGTTGAGGTTGTTGTCGAATTTGTTGGTGTTTTTCTCCTATTGAGGTTGTTGCTGAATTTGCTGGTGTTTTATCCTACTGAAATTGTTGTTGCATTTGTTGGTGTTTCTCTCCTGTTGAGGTTGTTGTTGAATTTGTTGTTGATTTTATCCTGCTGAAGTTGATGGTAAATTTGTTGTTGCTTCTCTCCTGTTGAGGTTGTTGTTGAAATTGTTGGTGTTTCACTCCTGTCGAGGTAGTTGTTGAATTTTTTGGAGCTTTTATCCTGTTGAGGTTGTTGTTGAATTTGTTGGTGATTTTCCACTGTTGAGGTTGTTGTTGAATTTGTTGATGATTTTATCCTATAGAAGTTGCAGCATTTGTTGGTGTATCTCTTCTGTCGAGGTTGTTGTTGAACAAGTTGGTGTTTTACTGCTGTTGAGGTTGTTGGTGTTTTCATTCTGCTGACGTTGTCGTTGAATTGGTTGGTGACTTTTTCCTGTTGAGGTTGTTGTTGAGCATAAAAACAGATGGTAGGAGTTTTTACATAAAAAGCAAGGGAGTAGCTAAAGTTGACGTTGTTTCTTTAGAGGTAAAGACAGGAAAAATCATCATGGGGAATGAGGAAATGGCAGGGGTATTGAACGAATATTTTGTGCCTGTCTTCACAGTAGAAGACACAAGTTCCATACCAGAAATAGGCATTTATCTGGGGCCTAAAAAGAGTGAGGAAATTAAGGATATTCTTATAAAATGAGAAAACGTCTTGGAGAAACTTGAGGGATTAAAATCTGACAAGTCCCCTGGACCATATGGATTACATACGAGAGTTCTAAAAGAGATAGCTGAAGAGAGAGTGGATGCACTGGCTATAATTTTCCAGAATTCCTTAGATTCAGGAATAGTCCCATCAGATTGAACGCTGACAAATGTTACATGGCTTTTCAAAAAAGGAGCTAGTGAGAAATCTCAGGATAAGGTGTCAATCATTCCGGACTGAGATGAGGAGAAATGACTTCACTCAAAGTGTTGTGAATCTTTGGAATTCTCTATCCCAGAGTGTTGTGGATGCTCCTTCATTGAATACATTTAAGTCTGGGATTTTTGATCTCTCAGGTAATCAAGGGATATGGGGAGCAGGCAGGAAAGTGAAATTGAAACCCAAGATCAGCCATGATTGTATTGTATGACGGTCAGGCTCGATGGGATATGTGGGCTACACCTGATCCTATTTCTTGTGTTCTGTGGGTCTCAAGTCACATGTAGGCCAGACCAGGTAAGGACGTCGGATTTCCTTCCCTAAAAGTCATGAGTGAGCCAGCTGGGTGTCAGGGCACCTTAACTGAGACTCGCTTTCAATTGCAGATTTTGTGAGGAAATAATTATATTTATTCATTAATTGAATTTAAATTCCACCATCTGACCTGGTGGGATTCGAACGCATGTCACCTGGAGATTCACTCTAGCCTCTGGATTACCAGCTCAGTGACATGACATCTACACTGCCATCTGCCCCAGGCTAGTCTGGAACATGGTCCCATCGGGACGAATAGCCTGAATTTGTGCTGCATATTAAATCTAATTCAATGTCACTAGCGACACCAGCCAAAGCAATGAATAAAAAGTGGGAAGACGGAGAAATTTCAAAGCATGTCTTCATAATGCCTATTTTATCGATTGCACTTTGCAAATCTCAGGTGCCTGTAGTTACACATTACAGCCACGAGGTGGAGATGGGGCTCCACCGCAGCCTGTGTCCCACTTGCTTCTGGAAAGACTGAGTGAGCAATGCAGCAGTGACTTGACCAATCTTCCTAATAGTCAATTCCACTAACTCTGAAACAGATTAAAATCATAACCATTCCACACAAAATAGACAATTGGATTTCCCCAAGTCTGCTCGTTCATAGTGACTGGTTTGAGCAACACTTGTGATATACTGAAACAGATGATCTGAAGGAAGTAAAGAGAAGCAAAGTCAGAAAACAGTGAAAGAAAAATGGAGAAGGAGGAATTTTATATAAAGAAGCACATTCAGGGATGTGCATATCACTGACAAGGTCGGTATTCATTGCCTATGCCGAATTGCCCTTAACTGAATGACTTGCTAGCCCATTTCAGAGGCAGTTAACAGTGAACTACATTGCTATCAGGTGATACATTTTGGCAGAAGGGAGACAGAGAGGAAATACAGACTTAATGACACAGGCCTAAAGAGTGTTCAAGGACAGAGGGACCTGGGGGTTAATGTGCATAGATCTTTGAAGGTGGCAGGACATATTGAGATAGAGGTTCACGAAGCTTATGGGATCTTGGGATTCATGAATAGAGGTATAAAGTACAAAAGCAGGGTGGTTATGCTCAACATATATGAGGTTCTGATTAGGCCCCAACTTGAGTATTGAGCCCGGGTCTGGTCACCACACTTTGGGAAGGATGTAAGGTCCTTGAGAGGGTGCAGAGGCGATCTACCGGGATGGTTCCAGGGATGAGAGATTTTAGCTGCATGGTTAGTTTGGTGAAGCTGTGGTTGTTCTCCTTGGAGCATAGGAAATTGAGGGGAGATTTGACAGAAGTGTACAAAATGAAGAGAGGTTTAGATAAAGTAGACAAAGAATAACTGTTCCCATTAGCTGATTGTACAAAGACTAGGGGACGAAGAGGATATGAATAAAACGGAGAATAAAAGCTGAGAAAAACTAAAATCCGATAGGGAGTTGAGGAGAATTCTTTACCCAAAATACAGAATTCACTGCCAGCAGAAACTGCTGAGAGAAAGGCAGGAACAGGAAGAGGCCATTCAACCCCTCAATTCTGTACAACCATTCAATGAGACGATGGCTGATCTGTGATCTAACTCCATATTCCCGCCTTTGCCCCATATCCCTTAATATATTTTGGATCACAAAAACCTGTCCATTTCCGATTTCAAATTAACAATTGATTCAGCATCAATTTCCGTTAGCAGAAGAGAGTTCAAACCTCTCCACCCATTGTGTGTAAAAGTGACTCCTTATTTCACTCCTGAAAGGTCTGGCTCGAATTTATATTCTTTGCCGTTCATTCTAGATTCCCAAACCAGCGGAAATAGTTTCTCTCTATCTACTCCCAAAGACTAAATAAATACGACTTCAACCTGGAGTCCTCCAGCCTGCGGCAGAATCACTCGGCCGTGTATTCCTGTGCCTGGAGAGATCACAGTGACTCAGAGAGATGGAGCAGTTCAACAAAAACACCAAAGGCAGCAGGAAACACCTGTGGAGAATAAAATTGCTCGGTGCCTCGACCACTTGTTCCCTTATGCAGAGTGAAAGTGTTTATTGCAATGAGAAGAGTTGAGCTTTGATTGTCGTGACACACCAGATTTACAGGTACTGCCGAGGGTGCAATGAACGATTAATAAGGATGTCACGAGATCTCAGAATTTAACTGTCAGGAATCAATGACAATAATCTGTTTTTTTATGCACTGACATTGTGTTTTCCTTCTCCACAGGGACAGCAGAGGGGGATCCAGGACCAGAGACCGGGCAATGGCTTTGAGAAGGATTTAGTGAGAAAACTAAGAGAGAAGGAGATCATGTAGATCCAGCTTGATATACATCAACAGGACAAGGACACCGACTTCATTAGAGAGAGAAAGAGAGTGTATGTGTGTGAAAGAGAGAGCGTGGTCCAGTGAGAGAGAGGAAAAACGACAGACAGAGTTAAAGAGAGTGAGTGTGTGTGTGTGAGAGAGAGAGAACTAGTGAGAGAGAGGAAAAACGACAGACAGTGTTAAAGAGAGTGAGTGTGTGTGTGAGAGAGAGAGCTAGTGAGAGAGAGGAAAAACGACAGTGTTAAAGAGACTGAGACAGAGAGAGAGACAGAGATCGAGGCAAAGACAGCGCGACAGCAAGAGACACATAATGAGAGGCAGAGAGAGAGAGGCAGAGAGAGAGAGAGACGGAGAGAAAGAAAGACTGAGATAAAGAGCCTGCGACAGACAAGGAAATAGATCTAGAGAGAGACAGAGACAGGGAAAGAACTAAAGAGATAGCAAGAGTAAGAGAGAGGGAGAGTCAGAGAGAATGAGAGACTGGGAGACATAACTTTGGATACATGAGGAGAGAGGGAGAGTCAGAGAGAGAAAGTGAGCAAATATAGACCGAGATAGAGAGAGAGAGAGAGAGAGAGTCGGAGAGAGGAAGAGAGTGGGAGACACAACCCCAGACACATGAGTAGAGAGTGAGAGACAGAGACAGAGAGCAAGAGAGCAGAAGGTAAACTGAGAGAGAGAGAGAGAGAGAAGGAGATTGGCAACCAATTCAATTCTGGTTTGTTGACCTGGGGAAATGGGCGTCTCCAACATTGTATCACTTCCTAATGCTCTTCATGTTCCTCCCAATGACTTGTAAAGAGTGGATTTGGACCCTCACAAGACTCTAACCTCCTGCTATCACTCCTGTGTCTATTAAGAGAACAAGTTGCAGTGAAAGATGTATCGGTTACTTGGACTGATAATTCTGTTTCATTGTAAGTGAGTGTGAAATACTAAAACTATCTTTAATAACT